>NC_088332.1:8030000-8330000 GCF_036884655.1 Musa acuminata AAA Group
AAACTAAAAAAGTACTATGTTAGGCATGCGGCATCATATGAGAAATAAAGAGTAAATGACATAAATGAAGCAAGGAAAGAAAACCTGATTGCTCTATCCAGAATGGACTATGATCGTTTTCTTCTTACTAATTGACCATTACAATGACGAGAAAAATTAGAAGAAAAGAAAGGAAATGTGTGCTCGTCACTCATCAAACTAGTATGAATATCAGTCAAATTTGTAGTACGTAAAGCCTCCAACCTTTTGTGAACTTAGACTTCAATGTTCTCATCCATTAATTTATTGGAAGCAGAAAGAGAGGATTAAAGATGTGCAGCTAACCAAACAAAGAATTTGTAACCCACGAGAAAGGGATTCTTTTATTTTAAATTAAATAGTTCAAATCATCACTAAGGAGTTAAAAAGTAACTAAAAGTGATTAAAAGATGTATCGACCCAATTTCACACGGAAACCAGTAGAATTAGAACTGTGTCACCGCTGCTCCTTGAAGAATCGTTACAATCTATACACACACACACACACAAAAGGAGGATTGGAAGTAAACAATTCCAGTGAAATTTCAATTTCTACGATTCAGTAACTTATGATTACATCTGAAAACCAACAAATAGAAGATAAAATCCTAAAATAGCTAGATTTCTTGAAGCGAAGATGAGTTGCTTCAGATGGGATGCCACAAGGAAGTCCAACCCCCCATCGCCTACTTAGTCTTTCCCCAAGTACCAAAAAAATCCAGCGACAATCTAAATTCTATTAAACGACAGAACCAAAGAATCGCTAAACTCTAGTTAGGATTTTCCGTTTCTTTCATAAAGAAAATAAACATAAATACGAATTCCTTTGTTTGTTTATTTTCATGAGAATCGAGCGTAGTACCTCAGAAGCTGAAGAAAACCCGACTGATGAGTGAAAGAAAGCACAGTAAGTCGAGCATTTGGTACCTGGAACCCCGGGAGCATCAGGTCGATCAGGCCAACGCAAGCTCAGCTGCCGAGAAAAACGCGGCAGGCATCGAGATCAGCCGACGAAGCTCGGGATCGAACCCGAGAAATCCTCAGCTCTCCACAGGTCGCAGAAAAATCGAGAGCAGACCCGAGGATCGAAAAACAAAAACAAGTTGGGGGGCCCTGATCTCACCGCTTGTTTCGCGCTTTCTAATCCACCTGCATCGCTCCGTTTCCCCTCGCCTCGTAGGGTTTGAGAGAGAGACGGAGAGAAGGGGCCGGAGAGGTGGGGGGATAAGTTGCTGCGGTGGTATGCGATAGACTGGAGGGAGTTCTCCCTCGGAATGAGCCCGAAGAGATCGAAACCCGTTTTATGAACCACCCCATGTGTCGGCATGCACAAGCGAGTCGGGATGTACCAACACTGACGACTGTCACGGGTAACGTGGTTGCGTCGCTGGATGGGGGCCCGCGTCTCGCTCACCCTCAGGTCGGCCCGGGTGGGTGACTCAGCCTTGCTCGCCGAGGACTTATCGACCAACCGATATCCATCATTTTCCAGCACGCGTATCCGAGTGATACTCGAACGATACAAGTAAATACCAAATGATGTTGAAACAATATAAAATTATGTGGTGGCCCGCACAAATATAGAAAATGATAAATATTTTTTTCCCCGATAATGGTTTTAGAAATAAGATAAATAAATAAAATTATTGAAAACATCTGCATCCACATATTCATATATACTGCTTAATGCAGGATGGCTTATTCAAATAATCCATCCATTTATAAGGAGACTCGGTGGATCATTTTCATATCTCAGGCTCCAATTCTTACTTTTGACCACATCGCCAATTAGACATCACAAATCCGACCTAATCTAGTTGGGGTTATCACTGAACCAGATTTGTGATGTTTGAGATGAGTGCATTGCAGTAGGTATGGGCCAGTGGATTCATGAATCTTCCAGTCATCTGTAGGGGAAGATGAATCTGATCATCAAAAACAGCTATAGCTCATAATAGGATCCGAGGTGACGGACCTGCAGCAAAAGCAGCTGCATTGGACGAAAACGCAATACCATATTGTACTGTGAGTGCTTCATGGCAGAGAAGACTTGGTGCACCGAGCTGTGACGTTGTGAAGGGAAGAGTGGATCGTGTTTTCGCTTGTTTAATTCTTCCTGATACTGACCATGCTTCTTTATCCTTGACATAAGTTGGATCATACGTTCACAATCTAAGAGAGGTTAGTACTTCTTTATCTCTGTCACTCTCCTTGACATCAAATACTATCTTCCCATATGATCGCCTAGAAATCTTTTATAATTTAGATGATACACCAGAAAGTTCTTGCTGACATATTTTCCATACATCACTTGAAGACTGGGTGGAATCAGGAAAACATTTGCGATGTGGAATCTTTTGCGGTTTATCTGTTTCTAGTTGATCCGATAACGATGATTTGGGGAATGTGAAGATTAGTGGAAACGCATGCAGGAGGGTGTCCACATTGCATTAACACGGCAGATTAAGTCCATTGTCTGGCGAAGATTGAATGCCACTTGCAGATGTTTTGGTTCAGAACGTACGGGTATCACAGGTGAGTTCAGATGAGTGAAACAGTGGTGACAAGTTACACTGCAAGGGCTTGTATAGCAACATGTAATTGGAGTTTTCTGGACGCACATAGTAGACGCAAGGGCTTCATTTACTCCTCCATTTGCATGCTGTAAAGAATTCGGATGTACGGAGTTGAATCAGAACTGTGCGCAGGTGGTGTTGACATATGGAGTTTTCTTCCGACAGCAATTCGTTTGTTGTGCTATATTTTCTTTCGTCAACCTCGTGTAACTCAATGCTGAGATTGTATCCAGCAATTACCCACCGACTGCGCATGCAGCGATATATCAAATGGCCACGAGAGCTAACTTCATGACACATGAGAAGAGATCAACCGGTAGTACGTACAGCTTTTCTTCATTGGAGAAAGAAAAGAAGTGGGGAGAGAGGCCTGTAATCGAGTTCATGCATGGCAGGCGAAAAGTTTTATTACATGTGGAATATTTAGATCACCGGCATATACTGTAGCATTTAGTGCAGTTTGCCTCGAGACGGATGACATATATGGACATATACGGGAGCGGAAGAAGAAGCAGGAGCACAGATTAAGCTGCGTCTCAAGACAAGAACTCTAGTCGATACATCTCTAGCTAGCTAGGGACCCTATACTTCAACAAGAAACATCCCCAAGTTCTTATACCTATGGCATTACATATACTGATGGATTGATTACCGAACCATTTGTTTCTCGGGACCAAGCGACGTCGGTCAGTTTGGTATGAGCTTGAAAGGAGGCTTGGAAAGAGACGGAGAAGGATCATAGCTTCCATAATCATTTGTCTTGATTTTGAGGATCCTGGAACGAACGATGAGGACTTGTTCCTGGTGCGGTTCATTAATCTTCGCTGATTCCTGCCGCCATGCATGCAAAAGCTTTGTCAGCAACGGACGTATGAGGAGATAAAAGCACTGCGTAAGTACTCATATGGCGAAAGAGAATGTAGAGCTAGCTTATCTTGTCTCTGCCCGAATCCTTCCATGTCTATATCATGATCGTATGAGGTTATTATAGATCATCAACTAGCTAGTACTATACTCTTTTCCTTCTCAACGGATTTCATAGCCACCACTATGGTGTCTTGCAGACCTAAGATGTATGATCTCTTCTCGATGATAAGGAGCTCAAATCACTAATTAGGTTTTGGCTAATGTTGCCTCGACTTATTACCTCAGCGAGGGTGGAAGAAGAAAACACAAAGCGCAAATTCTCTACTCGATACCTTCGTTATCGCTCCCGCTGGTGCTGCATATTTACCATAAAGTCTTCTCTGCCGCCCTGCAAAATCGATGGAAGTGAAGAAACAAAGAAGCATGCATAGAATACATAACCCATTTTTATCTTTTTCCTACTACATTTCTGCACTTCGAAGGACATGCTACTGCTGCGGCAGTAGCATTCAGGATCTATTATTTAAGAATCTAGAGATAGAAGACAAGACATGCATGCTTGTACATATGTATTGGATTATCCGCATCTGCTGTAGTACTTGTCGTATTTGTAAGCGCTTCACAACGAAAATAAGAGCTGCCTGCAATTAGTAGTAGAAAATCGCACGATACCTACCTGCCAGTGCAGTTGATGGAAGCGAAGCCAGTATGACAAGAGAGAGGACAGCGAGCTGCTTCGTTCCCATGAAGCCCATGATGAAGATCTTATCTTCCCTGTCGCAAGTTATTTCCTCGGGTGGCCTTCTCCTTCAGGAGCATATAGAGAAGAAGCAAAGGCTTCCTTTCGGTTTGAATAGGGAGGATGCACCTTCTTCTGTAATCGGTTGGCCAACAAGTCGTGGGGGAGGATTAGATAGTCGATTCTTTATACGTGACAATTCGAATCCCACTGGACTCTCAGCTCCAAATGATCAAAACAGAAAAAGTAGAGAGCCGGCACTTTCTCCATGGAGCCGCTTTAAGAATGTAGTCATTAGAGTTGGTGGATGGCCATGTTATCCTATAAACTAAAGGCCATTATTGACGACTCTCTTTATCCATCCATATATCCACGATGATTCCCGCAGCGCGTAAAAATCATCGAGATATGCAGCAACGCTGAAACATATATGGCTTCGAATTAAGGCATCGACCACACAATAATAATAAGCATCTAAAAAAAATAAAGCTGCTGACTTGCAGGATCATCTACTGTTTGCTTGCTTAAAAGGAAAGCCCAAGTTTCTCTACCCTCTTCTCTTGCATCATTAATTAGTTGCTTGCTGGAGTACGTTGATACATATTGCATCCAAGATATTATAATGATAAGAGCTGAAGTGCGCTTCCCAGGCAACAAAGTGGCTTCGAAGTGCTACTGCAACGAGGCCAATATAAGAAGATAAAAGAGGATGGGATGGGTTGGTGGGGGTGGGGGTGGGGGTGGGGGCGGGCGCGCTTTAACCTTTGGAATTGTTATGTCCGGAATCAAGAGGAGGACAAATGAACTTAGTGGATGCGTAGTGCTCGAAATCATGGATCACGACAAGGACATGGGACCAACCACACACTATGAGAAGACAATGGTGGAGGATAAAGACAGACACCACAATGTGTAAAGTTACCGGGATATGGTATCATAATGCCCAGCTTTAATGTAGTTTTATTAAGGGCACTTTGACCATCATAATTATCTCTCCCAGATGACTCAGCAGTAATGTAATTAAAATCACGTCACCGCTGGTGATCCCGAATGGAAGAAACTATATCGTATCATGTAAAGTAACCCCGACAACATGCTCTGTAAATGATGACTGGCTTATAGACATGAGCATAGCTTGGCGCATGAGATGAGCGCAGCTCGACTCCTGGATTCCACCAAATGGAATAATCGTTTTATAGACCGAGATTAATGGATAAACTGGCTCAACAAGCAAATCTTTGTGAATCCTACAATGGTTAGCTAGTTAAAGATAAAAGGGGCTCCCGTAAGAGAGAGAATGGTGGTGGATGTGGCTGGACACATGCATTCAGCCTGAGCAGACACAGGTCAAGATGGTCCAGAGAGAGAGGCTATGGTGTACTTGAAGAACAAATACCGAGAATGAAGCTTGACAATTGTAGAGTCGAGAAGGGATAATCTTTACAAACACACTTGGAAGGGAAGGCATCGCAGCCTCGAGAGAGTGGTTTAAGCGAGGTCCTCCGGCTCGGTGTTCGCCGTCGACGATGTAGGAGACCTGGTGGTGGACCTTCCAGGGTTCGGGTCAATGAAGTGGCTTGCGGAAGTGGATCGATCAGGGAAAGACCCGCTGCCCAACCCTGCCTTAACGTGCATATTAGACAGGCTTTCGTCTCAGTGGGCTGAGCCTGGAATGTACCTGCATGCATACTAGACAAGCTTGCATCGGCCCGACTAGTCCTCGAATCTTACATATATAGATGCAGAAGCTGATATTTTCTTTTCCTTTATGTCTTTCTTTCCTTTAAGCTTCGGATGGTGCTAAGGTAGACTTGACAGAAGTCGAAGAAGATGCTTCCTCCTACATGACTTAGATGAGCACCGTGTCGTCGCCGATTCAGGGAACGTCCCAATGTCCGGTGTAGAGCAGCCCACACGAAAAGAGCGTACATGCACCATATTTCGAACCGTCATCGGAAACCACCGTCTTCTTTTTTGTTGCTAGCTACAAGACGTCCAACAACAACGACGCCTGCCCTGCAGACGCCACTGTTAGACAACATGCAAAAGGATTCCGAGACACTGTGGTAAACGTTTGCCTTCGTTGTCCTGATCAATCAGCAGGCTCCCAGTGGCCAATATATAATATAAACTACATACAACCAAACCATAAGCACTTGTCCACCACCATCAGCTTTTCATCCTAACTCGATCAGCACGGCATCAAAGTCCGAAGAAGCTCGTCCTTTTGCCAATGATGTGGCTTCATTCGAAATCCTCGACCGAACTACGATGATCCAATAGACAATCGAAGGTGGAATTAGCCGTGCCCACCCACGCATGCACGTCTTAATCACTATGTACATTATTGAAGCGCTAGCATTTCGGTTGTTTCCCTTGCGTGCAGCCAAATCCGATCGAATTAAGGGAGGAACGAAGACACAAGTAAGTGATGGCATCATGTTATCATAGCACCCCTCTGCTATGCCGACCGTAGGTGTTGCGAAATCACAACTTCCACCCTGCCGAGTTAAGCCCTCGGACGACCAATTCCACAACCACGAACGGCGAGTGACGAAATTGTGTTGCAGAGTGAAAGAAACACAATTTCTTTCCTCCCCGATTACCCTACCAAAGATAGTTTAACATTGTTTTAATGATTTCGTATGAAGGAACTTGGAGCACCTGAATGTTTGTTTATATTATATACACAAGAGAGAGAGAGAGAGAGAGAGAGAGAGAAGAGAGAGAGAGAGAGAGAATCAGATAGCTAACATTACGAGGGATCACGCTTACTAGCTCCGGATACATGAATCAGGACATACGTCTATACATACATACATTACTTCTCTTAAGCCAATTTCACCTACACTTTCCGGCATTCGATCGCACACGGGAAGTGATTGACACCAGCGTTGGGTAGGAGCAATAGAGCAGGCCGTACAGCGCCCTCTTATGGCCTCGTCTAACAGTAGTGGAACATGTCAGAGGAGGCGGTACTAATGGGCTGCTTCTCACCCACCATGCTCCATGTCCTCGCCAAGCTATCGGACGTCTCACCAAATGCGTCAGAAACCCAGTCAGTGCCGTGCATGCAGCGTAGGACTAGGATCTGGTTCAGGGATTGCAGCGTCGCACCGAGTTCCATGGTTTGGGCCCTGAGCACGGCGTTCTGGGCTTCCATCTCCGCGTAGTGCTGCGTGGTGATGCTGAGGGCGGTCAGGATCTGGCTGTTCTCCTTCCTCAGCTGCCTCACCTCAGCCGTTAGATCCTCCAAATGCTTCTGTTTCCTCATCCTGGACCGGCGCGCCGACTCCCGGTTCGACACCATTCTCTTCTGCTTCCTCTGGTTCATCAAAGCCTGCTCCTGCTCCGGCTGCGACTTGCCAATCTGGCTCCAACCACAAGATGTATCACCGGGAGGGGCCATGAGAGCTAGCTAGCTGTATTCGCTCAACTGATCGGGACTATACAAGTTTCTTCTTCTTCTTCTTCTTCTTCTTCTTCTTCTTTTTAATAATGTAATAATAATGAGAATTATGCAAAGAGCAGCAGGAGATGGAAATTGAGCGGAAGATTATAAGCAGGCAATAGAAAAAAAAGAAAACTATATAGAGATATAGATGCTCTGATTTCAGAACAAGTTCATGAGAAAACGTAGAACCAGTAAAGGAACACCACGGATAAGGATTGAACCAAGTGCGTCCTGCGCCTGAGTGTGGAATTTATCGTAAACCCCGAGAGCAGGATCTCACTTAGGATAGGCGTCATCTAAGAGAAACATTAAGACGAACCTGTGCTGCATGTGATGTGACAAGAGGAAGGAAACAAGGGCTGAACAGATAAGAACGGAAGACGAGAGATTCAACAAGCAAGATCAGATTTTGTTATTGATTTTCGAAGAAGGAGCGATTTTTTGGCACCAGCAGTCACGAAGAACTTAGATTAAGGAAGAACATCGGTTTTGCGCGGATCAAAATCCAAACTCCAAGAGAAGATCCCGCAACAACTCCTTTTAATCTACCATAGGAAGAAGAAGAAGAAGAAGAAGAAGAAAACCAGAATGGATGGAAGAGATCGAGCAATTTTTTACGTCGAACACAGGAGGAAGAGAATAGGAGAGATGAACAGGGGAAGCGAGCACTTGAGAAGCTGGAAAAGGAGAAAAGGGTGGTGTAAAGGGGAGGAGAGGAGAAGAGGGCTTCGGTGACCAAGAAACTGGGATTTATAGAAGCAAATCAAGTAGGTAGCATGCATATATCGAAGAACTATATGGAAGAATACAAAGAAGGCCCATGCGTCTGTTTATGTACTTGGAAAGGGAAGGAAAGAGGGAAAGACGTTTTGGAATCTACTGGGCGGGGGTGATGAGGCATGTGTGGGTGGAATGGATCTTCCGCGAGACTCCAATTCCAGCTGGCCACCACTGCACAGCACAGTGCGACTAATCAACCGTTCTGACTTCCCTGCCGTGTCTGTTGCTTATTTAATCGCTTTGTTTTTCTCAGGACGATTAAATCATCACAAATTATATGTCGGTTTTTCTTGATAGATACACGGCATCATTGGCTCTTGTAATTTGATAGATATTAAACTTCATTGCCTGCCTGAATGCGTGTAGAATGAGCTCTTCCCTTTGTTTTCATTTGTGTCATAAATAAAGAAAGAAGGAGACAGAGAGAGAGAGAGAGAGAGAGAGAGAGAGAGAGAGAGAGAGAGAGAGAGAGAGAGAACAAAAAAAGGCACACGAGGGAGAAGATGGGGGGATCTCAGGGATGGGTTCCCATCCGATTGGCCGGTTCCATGTACATGAAAGTTGGGGGAATGCGTCCTCGTGAGGGCCATGGGAGGGCGTGCTATGTCCCAGACGTCTTTTCAGAGTGCTCTCAGCTCGTCGGAGGATGCAAGTGGCAGATGTCGATATTCGGTGGCTGCAGGACTGGCTCGTATCCTGGAACTCCACAAAGCCTGTGAACCAGCCGATACGATTTGCGTGGGACACGAGGGATTGAAACAGCCAGCTTAATTTGGATAATAGTCTTATCATCATCGGCCGGGGATCTCTACCCACGTTTCGAGGTCATAGAGCCGAAGGCGAATGCCACGGATGACGAAGGTCGCGCATGCACATATATGATAATACTACGTTTCTTTCTTCTTTGGCGAAGCAAATTGGCAAAGAATATGCAGTCGTTCGACGCTGCTGATGATTCGTCCCATAGCATTTGCTCTGACGTAACACATCAACAGCGACAAGCTTCGCATGCATTGCACCGAGCGCTGGAAGAATCGCCGGCAGCTGTCGTTGTAGGTGCCGTGAATTCCAAAGCTCTTGCTCTAACGAACCAAGTGGCCATCTACAATATCACGCACACACGCCATCTTTCAAAGCATTGAACTTAAGCAGTACGTTAATGATAAGTGTGGAACCCTTCGTCTGCTCTTTACCAACTCCGGCGATATCCCATGGAATGTTGATGAAGTAAGATGCTTCGGCGATAGTGTGGAATGGGCGTCAGATACTTAGTTTGATGAAAGATCATGTACCGTCAGGACAATATAACATGTGTAAATAGGAATGTGGTTTCTCGAGTTAGATCTCTGTCGACTTCATGTGGTCATGGAATATAATATTCTGCACTACTGTCCCTCCTGTGTCACGTGATATTCTTTCACCACATGGCGTCACGCTCGATGATCTCCCACTTCGAATAGCATCAACCTGAGCTTCCGTTCATGCATGTGAATTGGTCTCTGACTCGGTTGGCTGCAAGTACTACTGGCATAGAGTAGCCTTCCTTGCAGGAAAGCGTGGGCGAAAGATGCTTCATCGTCATCATCTTCATCACGAGGGGCAGGCAGCTTTAGTGCCATGGCATTAGTACTCCACCCAATTTACCATTTGGTGTTATATATATACATATTTGTCTTGCATTTCATGTACGATACGGATGACTGTTTTTGCCACTTCCCTTTGGTTGCAGTTTCCGAGGAACCAATCGATGAACTCGAGAAAGTAAAAAGTTCCCCTTGTGTACCCACTTGATAGTGTTGAGAGCCACTGCACACCTTCGTCTTTCTTCCTGCTACATCCTTCAGTGCCCTCGGTAGTGGGCTTGTCGACTTCACTGCACTCAGCCATCCAAGGAAGGAAGCTTCCGCCTCCTCGCCTATCCCACCGACCAAGGAAGAGAAAATTGGTGGCTGCACAAGCAATTCGATCACAGTTTCTTCCGATTCACTGTCGGTCTCTTGTCATCTCGAAAAAGTGAGGTGGACTCCAGTAATAATTAAAACGACCTCAAAATAGAGAGACGGATGTGTTCAAGCCCCTGCCTTTTGCTTCGAAGCAAATAGAGAGCTAGCGAGCTTTCAGTGCGTCCATATGGTGGGTGCACTCGGCGACGCCGGTCAGAGAAAAGAGATCAGGGGTGGCATTGGGCATTCCTCATGGTTTGTCCCGTTTCTTGTGTACACAATATAATTAGGTGCTTGTGCTGTTGATTCCAAAGAAGGTGGGGGGTCGAAGTCGATGCTCTACGCTCACGATAATGGTTGTTTTGCCAAACAGGACTAATCATGTTACGACTCAGGTTTTCACTGTGCTCTGCGTCGGTGCCTGCGCTTCCGATCATTGGCTTCAGTCATGGGCGCGGTTCTTGAGGATTTTTATTGCTTTCGCTTTAGAATTTAGTTGTTCTGGAAAGAGGGAGTGAGAGAAGGCTGGAGAATGGGAAGCGCGACACGGAAATAGATATCCTTGGAGAAACTTTATTTCAGATTTCATTCGTAGGAATTCATTGGACCTTTTCCAACTTGCCACACCGTCCCACAACCCTCTCCTTTTCAGTGCCCGAGGAAAAAGACGACGAGACTCGAACCTGCACATTTACATCGCGACGTGTGCACTTGTCCGGCTGACGCCAGTGAAAAGAGGAAGGCGGTGTCAATTAATTGCATGCAGAGATCCCAATGGACGCACGCCGACCGCAGCACAGCTTTGGTGCTTTGCCATCCGAGAAGACCGCTCCCCTCAGGA
The DNA here is from genome assembly GCF_036884655.1 of Musa acuminata AAA Group. Taxonomy (NCBI): domain Eukaryota; kingdom Viridiplantae; phylum Streptophyta; class Magnoliopsida; order Zingiberales; family Musaceae; genus Musa; species Musa acuminata. The sequence continues at coordinate 8,041,219 of NC_088332.1, forward strand.
CAAAAACACAAGGCGGTGACGGTGCCGCCCGGCCCCCGCCATCGCACAAACTCGCCCACCAATCAATATTTTCTTGGATTTCTTGGATTGGATCATCTTTTTAGCTCCCTGTGGCTTGCCCATGGCCCTCCGTCGTTGGCACCTCCGTGATCCAAATCGAGGAATGCACGCCAGCTGTGCACTAGATGTCGAGCTCTTAACAAGCTGGAGGCCAGCCCAACCGATGAGGAACTCTATATTGCTAAGCCCAATGGGTCGTTTGGCCATTGCTCCTATCCCAACCCGCGTGACCCAAACCAACCTACCACGCGACTGGGGTTCAAGGTAATGCACTAGGTGGGGCCACCGCGGGGCCCATCGGTTCATTTTCCTAGTCTACGTGATTTTCGAATAATTATGTAATAATTCGAAGCAGGAAGCAAATGCCATACGAATCCGAAGCTGCTTTAAATTCAAAATGCAAAGCAATCAACGTGATTTATTTAGCTATTAAGGAAACCTTTTATAATTAGGTTTTGAAAGCCTCTGTCTCTCTTGTATATGGATCAGCAATCAGTAACAGTCCACCCAAATGCCTCCTTTCCCATTTAACTTGAATCCGAGAACAAATGCAAAACCATCCATCCAAAATGTTCTTTTGTATTATTATCAAAATTATTATTCAGTTTTAGCTGCAAAGCAGCTAATATGTAGCAGCCGGAAACTAGTGGGGCGTAATACTGAACAAAAATGACCCACACGGAAACAAACGACAGAGAAACAAGAGATCAAAACTGCGGGCCAGTAGGGCAGAAATCTTGCAGATCTTATACACCTTCAACTATAAATATGAACTTTTTGTTAGAAGAAAAATTCTATCGACTAAGCTGATTATTGTGATTTGTCTTTCCTTCATTGTTCAGAACCAGTTGTCAGATCACCATCTGGGGGATTTGGCCTTGGTGAAGGAAGATAGGACCAAGCAATGGCAGCACCACCAAGGGTAATAGCGACACAAATTGAGCTCCAAAACCACCTCTGCCGTCTCCTGCGCTTGATGCTTTGTTGTCGTGCCAGTCCTGCATCACAGGTGTTAGCAATGATCAAAACGAGGAATGCTTTTTTTTTTCTTATTACTTATAAATGCTTGTTTTCTTAGCTTATAGTCAGCATCGTTTGTTCAAATCTTATGACTTTAATAGGTTGCACATATGGGTTTCTTCCCGAGGGCAATGGGTTCAAGTAAGTCAGCACGTGAGAACAACAATACTTCAAAAAGTCAGCATCCATGCAGTCAGTTCAATTATCACATATGAATAAAATATGACCTGCTTTGAACCTAAAAATTAGCTCTAGCTAGTTAACATCCATCAAACAATGAATAAGCACTAAAAGCAAGACATCACATAAAAAGCTAACATGTGTAAGCAAGAAAAAAGAGATTAAACAGCTTCATAGAAAACTATGACTATATCTCGATGCTACCGTGGTTCCAGGCACTTCCATTAAATATTTTGCATAAAGCCTAAAAAAAAAGGAACAAGAAGAAAATAATTGAATTACCACTCCAGGCATACCTTTGTTTATATGTTTATCACTAACTTCAAGTTAATACAAGTTTAAATCTAGGTTTCAAATTCCACAAAAATAGAATATATTTTCCTTTCTTGTGTTTCACCACACAGCTCTATGCTGATGAGCAAGAACTATATACTGAGAAATTAAAGAAAGACAAGGCCAAATAGGTAAGTTCTCCAGAAACTAAAGAAAGTTTCCATCCACCATCAGATTCCAAACTATATCAATCTCAATGTAGCAGATGTTGCCACTCATACCTAACAAAGCCCAACCACGCTGGTCTATTTATATAATTTTCATATGCATCAATTATAAAGCAAAGACATGATGACTAGAAAGCAAAACAATAGAGTGCACGAATGAAAACAAATAAATCATTTCAGACTGTTTCACAAAGTCAAACATCAGTGAGATAAAAGAAATAAAATAATTAATAATAAAGTTCAGCTTCTCACCGACTGCCTCTTGATTCCACCGAGACATTTCTCTATTTGCAGCTTCATAATAATGGAGTCGATCCAATAACCTAGCGATCTCAAAATTCTTTGATGAAATTTGGGATTCCATCTTTGATTCAACCTCAGCACGGGCGCAACCCCGCCCGACAGCATCAGCCACAGAGCGTGCAACAACTATCTGTCGGGACAACTCCTCTGCAGGATCCAAGTTTACCTGTGCACCCATATCCTCAGTGGCAATCGGAGGAAGAGGAAGGCTAAAACCTACAAGCGACAGATGATGAGAGAGCCTGTGCCAGTGGTTTTGCAAATTCTCCAGTTCTTCTTCAGCTTGCTTCCGCTTCTGTATTTCCATCAATAAACTAAGCCTCATCTCACGCAGTTCATCTTCAATGTTCCGATAGGAAGATTGTGATGTACCATCACTAGAAATCTCTACAACAATGAAAGGAAATAGAATAAGTCATATTTTCTGATTCAGTTAAATATACATCAAATTGTGCTTAGTGTAGAAATCTAACATAATCGAGAGACTCTGGCATTGACCATGGTTACATAAATAGATGTGGTGCCACCTTATACAATCGAGATATGAAATTGAAGCTCAAACAAGGACTTGTTTGATCATAAAAATAAAAGAAAAGAACTAAGCCGATGATTTAGAGTAGTTTTTTATCCTAGTCCAACCAAAAAACACAGACACATTTTCTTTGCGGTATAATGACCAAAGATGAATTTCTACATAAATAACTAAAGGAGGAACATCATTTCTGTCCACATAAATGTGGTTCAACAAAGTTCATGAACTAGAAGAAGTTTTAGTTAGTGACTTCATATTATTCAGGTATAGCAAACACTGGTGTGGTATCCTATTGCGCTTATTGAGATGGCATCAACAAATACTTATTAATCCCAACCGTGTTCCTACTATGGAAAACAAGAAACAGATGTTCCACGTATTTTTGCATATGATTTCCCATGGATCTTCTTGTTCATGTCATCTAAACATGGTGGCAATTAGCAGTGCATACATCCTTATGTGACAAAGACGAAATAGAAAACGTGTACAATCTATGACTGGAAAAAAAATGATGCAAATGTTACATTGTCAGGTGCCAAAAGTTTGTTTTCTAGAATTTAGGCATGTATGAAAAACTTCTTCAATCTAAAGATTACCAGAATGTTATTTTCTACAAATCATATTTCTCCTAGAATATTGAATGTTCTTTGATGAAAGTTTTCCCTTCCATATTATCCTCAGTTTTCAGATCAATCAGCCCTTAATGAAGCTAGACAAAGGTGTCACAAGATGTTTCTTCAATTCTTTCATTGTTTAAAAATCCAGCGAAGAAATAAAGAATAGGGAAAAAGGACATAGTGTAAGGAAAATGAAAAAGAGGCCAAATAGAGATGCTGTATGTTCAACTGTGTTTAAGCTCTCAGATAATAACTCTGAAATCTGGTTAATCAATCAAGCATATAAATCATAAGTTTGTCACAGTTGAAATATTCAAATGGCATAATAACTCTGTAAAAATTCAAAGCCTACATATAACAGAAAAGAAGAGAATAACAATCACGGTAATAATAAGTAAAATATACCTTCAAGAGCATCATAATACTCCCCCAAAGGGGTACCAGGTTTCCATCGACCATAACTATCATCAACTTCAGAATTGCTGGCAGTACTCCGTATGTCAAAGAAATCCTGAGCATCCTCATCTCTTTCAGGGTCATCAGAAACAAGCTTTATTGTTCCCTCAGCTCCAACCATCCCTTTATCCAAACTTGCATCCTGCAGCTTCCCCCCACTAAATTTATCCACGACCGATCCAACCTGATCTGTATGTGCATCCCGGGGTTTGTGCTCCTCTGGATCACGCCCGTTTCCACTCACCGCTTCAACCTTCTGCTCAACCTCATACTGGTTCGGTTGTCCGTCACTAGCATCGTTCTGCAAGAAGCTCTTGGCGAGACGAGGGCCACGTCTTTTATGATTGATCATGTACGGTGACTCCGGAGGAAATGACGTAGGGGAATCCGGCAGCGGAGTGCTTTTTGGGGTGGCATAGAGGGCAGGCGAAATGTTGGGCAGAGCAATGCTATCCTTTATCGTCGTTAATCGCGCCGCCGTCCCCACCTTAATAGGCGCCGGTGGCGGCTTCGGAGCAGGGTCACGAGACGCAGGCTCCAAAAGTCTTTCCAAAGCGATCGCGGTGAAGGTCGGCATCGTTACGACGAGAAACCAAGACGGTGAAGCCCCTCAGCTCTGGGATCGCGGAAGCCCTGTACCACAGAGAGCTGATCAAATAAGAAACCGACTCGCCTGCGAATCCATTTCCTACACATACATCCGAGGTTATCCCTGCGTTGCCGATCCAAAACCCTAAAATCGAAGCAAGAAGGGTTCACGCTCAAATACGGAACGATCTTAAAATAGGGCACTGGGTTTGCAATCGAGGTAGCAACCAGGTCGGATTCGGGGATGTATGGATCGGGAGACGACGCAAAAGCGAAATCTAGCTGGTAAATTGACCCTAAAATTGGAGGATTATACACCAAGAAGAGGGAACCATGGAGAAATTTCGGGAGAGAGAATCACCTCGAGGCGCCCCCGTTGAAGCCCTAGTCCGTGCCTTCTTCCCAAGGCTGGCGGGCAATAAATAAATCGAATAACAAAAAAAAAACTCGTTAATGAGACGGGGGATACGGAACACGAAAGAGACAACGAAAAGATTCACCACATGGGCAAGACTCAAACGCACTTGGTTTCCAAGACACTCGGTGGATTACACGCTTATCCACCCGCTTGCGGTGAGTGTCTCTCAGGATTAGCGGACAAGATAAAGCGGGTTCGTTTGGGTACGCCGCCTTTGACGTCTCTATTTTGTGGCCACACTCAACGGGAATCTCGCGGCTTTTTGGGTGACCGGTGACGCGTGGGAAAGCTCTGGAAGGCTCCGTAAAATCCCATTTCCACCGAATCGGAAGTCAGGTAGCGGAAGCGAGTCGGTCGTGATGTATTCCCGAGCATGTGAGTTCGGAGGAAAACGCATGCTCACGCATGGCATGACCAAATCCCAAGCACATTTAACGTCGACCAGCACGTATCCGTGGCAGAATTGGATGCCAAGCGTCACGCACAAAGGCACCACATCGAACGGCAATGGGTGGACCAAATCACGTCATAACAAACGTGTTTGAGGAGGCTACGATAAAACCAAGTGTCCCGGATCAGGTCCCGACATCACATCTCCCAGAAAGGTTTCGTAGATGATTGATTGCATATCTGGAATAATACTTGCTGAATGTTTGATTCCTTATTCTATGTGGATGGCTGAAATATATTGCTTCTAATAATGCTCTCCTTTTGAGCCTACCCCCTCTGCTTATTGAACTATGACCTCTCTCGGTTAAGCATGAAACTAATTCTGGACTGGTATGTATATGATTCGTCGTCCGGACGACGTTGGCTCCAATCAGATCTGAGGAAAATTAGATGACAAAACACAACCTTATTTTACAGACTCACATCGCGTTTCCTTTCCTTTTTCTCCTACAAATACATACTGAGAGAAAGGAAGGAAGGATGATTAAACGTGAGAGAAGATACCAGATGGATTACTCGCATGCCGGGAGGGACATCGTTGATTAAGGCTCCATCGAGAATCCTAGAGCGGCACGCTGCGAAGCACCACGGTCTCGATGGTGAGCCCCGGGCCAAACCCGAAGAGCACACCCCACTCTAGTCCGTATCCGGTGGTCGCCCGCCCCTCCGTCACCGACCGCTTCCTCACCTCGTCCATCACGAAGTAGACAGTGGCGCTCTGCATGTTCCCGTACTCGGCGAACACATGCCGCGCCGTGCTGAGCTTCTCCTGCTGCAGCCCCAGCTTGACCTCGATAGCGTCCATGATCGACCAGTTCCCAGGGTGCGCCACCCAGAAGACGTCATTCCAGTCGGTGATCCCCAGAGGCTCGAAAGCCTCCGATAGGCTTTTATCGATGTTGTCGGCGATGATCATGGGCAGCTGGTTGAAGAAGTGGAAGGTGAGGCCGACCTCCCTGAGGTGGCCTCCGACGGCTTTCTCGCTCTCCGGTACCGTCACTTGCGTGGCCGACATGATCTCGTAGATCGGCTTCTCGACGCCTTGGACGGGCTCCGCCCCGACGATGACGGCGGCCGCCCCGTCTCCGAATCCCGCCTGCCCTGCGAGCGCCTGAAAGTCGTGCTCGTCCGGACCCCGGAAGCTGAGGACGGTGATCTCGCAGGACACCACGAGCACGCGCGCCCCTCTGTTGTTCTCGGCGATGTCCTTGGCGATGCGAAGCATGGCGGCGCCCATATGGCAGGCCTGGCCGTAGAGCATGATCCGGTTGACAGACAACGGCAGGCCAAGGAGCTTTGCGAGGCGGTAATCGGCGCCGGGCATGTCGATGCCGCTGATGGAACAGAAGACCAAGTGGGTGATGTCGGAGTTGGGGCGGCCCCACTCGTTGATGGCCTTGGCGGCGGCTTCCTTAGCCAGCTTGGGCACCTCCTCCACCACGATCTCCTGCCGGTCGTCGAAAGATGGCTCCATGTAGGAGCACAGTTTCGGCCTCTCCTTGAGGATCGCCTCGGTGAGATGCAGGTAGCGCCGCTTCACCATGGTCTTCTCGCCTGCACGGAACATATAGCATACGGTTGGATACGATAGTTAGGGTCGCCTTTGAATTTTGAACACAGCAAATCACTCGAGGCAAAGATGAAGAAGGAGGTAATCGTTCATTATTCTTCTTCCAAGGATGGTATGCTAGATTTGTAGAGATCAGGGTCTTACAGATACGACGGAACTTGTGCTTCAGATCCTGCTTCTGCTCGGAGTTGGTGACGCGGAAGTAGTAGTCCGGGTACGTGCTCTGCTCGTAGAGGTTGGGAGGATTGGCGGTGCCGATGGCCATGATGGTGGCCGGACCTTGAGCTCTCTGCGCCTTGCGTATGGCGTGGAAGCTGCCCATATCTGCAAACTCGGAAGGAATCGGCCGGCAGCAGGTATGCAATCGCCGATGATGGGTTGAGTTCAAGGGGGAAGCGGGAAGACGAGGCATAAGTGCTCCCGTTCGTCGGCTATATAAAGAGGAACGCTACCCCTTCTCTCTTACGGGGGTTCAGGTTATTGGTTCGAGTTCGAAGTACTGCACTGTTCATGCGACAGTAGTAGTAAATGTGGCAGTAGGAGCACTATTCTTCATGAAATCTTATCCAAAGAATAGGCCTTTGAGCGGCCGCGCTTCTGTGTCTCCTCTGTTCCTGACGAGCGAGCCTTCTGTTCATTACAGGTCCTTTAACGCAGGCTGATGTGTCGCCACCAACTCCCTCTGTTGCGGACGAGCACGCCGTTCCCGTCACCGGTCCGCAGATTTCTGAATGCAACCACCACGCACAGATATCGAGAGCAATCATCGAACATATAAAAAGAAGGGAAGCCACTCAAGGAAGAGGAGCACGCATGACCAACCAATCCATTTGACGGACACGTAACGTATCCTCTTGGGATTTGCTGATGCAACTACAACGTATTGCATTCGTGGATTGATGCAACAAAGGAAAATTGTCGAGGAAGAGGGTCACAGTTGAGCAGGTTGGTACTATGGCTGTCACTCGGGTCAATTTCCACGACGGACCACCAAACACATTATGGTTATGATTGACCAAAAAAAGAAGAAAAAGGAGGTTTTCTTTGTCCTTTTCAACTTCTTTTTGGTCGAGTGGGTGACATGCAGCTTGCGAGGAAAACAATATTTAACTCCCAAAATTAGAACTTTAGTCCTTTTCCTACGATGCACTATCGGCATAGGTGATAGCAACCCTTCAAATCTTTCTCGTAAGGTTTCTATCGGCATAATCTTGCGTGCAAATTAAGCTTGGTTAGAGAGAGCATCACATCACATAGGACGAGAAATTTTTTGAATCTGTTAGTGTAAACAACTTTTAACCGTGGCCTCGGGATTGACGCGACTTGGTTCGGACCCGATTGACGAGGGGACCCTTTAGAGGGTTTCGACGAACGTCAGCGTTGGCGGTCGCATACGGGATCGTGGGCTCGTCCGGGAGATGGCCCCTCGCTCGGTGTCCTGGCGAGACGTGGTCTTCGTACCTGCACAAAGGTCAGGTCGGTGGCTCAGCCCGACCCCTCCGACGATTAAGTTAGCGATTGTGGAGTGGGTTTTAGGGGAGTAGTCGAAGTCGTAGTTTCGTTGGAGTCGAAGTTTCCCTCCCCTTCGTTTAGAACTCCGGGATATTTATAGATGAGTTTGATGTTACCTGATGTGCCTGCTTACAGGGGCAGGATAATACCACGCGTGGTGTCTGATATTGCCACTGGGGTCGCGTGAAGAATCGGGTTACAGTAGGGTATGGACGAGCCTCGGTCGACGTGCTTCCGTACCCCGACCGAGCGCACGGGGTCAAATATTGAGATTGTTGGCTGAGGGCTGGTGACATTGGCACACGTCAAGTCCGCCTTAATGCTAGCTTTCTTGGGCACTGCGTCCACCTGGCGTGGCTGACGACGTGGCGTGTCATATTGTTATTTTTGCCCTTATCATAAACTATAAGTATTTATATCTGTTTAAATCAACTATTAACAGTATGATGATAAATCAGAAAAAAAATTAATACGTCTTTAAACTCATAGATAATAGTCATTGATTATTAAAAACCTAATTATTTTGGATGAATGTTAATGGGAGAGTCATATTAGAAGATATGTAGTCTTTTACCCGTTTCGGGCTTTCGATTTTGGAGCTTACGGATCCCATTTTACAGTGAGGGTCCACAAAACTTGAGGTCCGACTAATCAGATGGACGGTGCTGATCTACATGATAATTGTATGGAAGAATAAGGGGGTCATTAATGGAAAGATGAGGCATGTTTAGGTAAAACAACATGCTTCCGGTATAATAAAAGGGCGAACCCCCAGGGGGACGGGGGGGTGGGGGATAGGCTCGGCACCAACAAAACCCCAAATGGCGGCAGTGACCATCTTCGGCAGCGCTTCCCTCCACTCCTCCATTGCCGACCCTGTCCGAGGAGGGAGTCACAGGCGATCGTCGGCTCCTCGGCTTCTTCCCTCTTCGTCTACCCCGGCGCGGTTCTTCGGCACCCGCGGTAGTCGGATCTCATGCCGCTCCTCTGCGCCCGCACACTCCGCCATTTCCGGATCCAAAGAAAGCGAACGTAAGGCTTCCTCCCGTGCGCTGAGATCTTTCTTCACTTGTCGATCGGTGTGCCCCATCGTCGTGTGCGATTTGATCGCTTCTGTATTTGGAGACTTTAGGGTTTCACGACATGGGACGACCCTCGTAGTTTTTGTTGTTAATACATGATTCACGAATAGCGTAGAGATTCTCGTGCTTTAGAGACTTTTCTATTGAATGCAAGGAAATTCTGTGACCAACACCGTTATTCTTAGCTGGAAATGTTGGTTGACTGCTTACGGATGTTCCTTAGAGTTCGCCAGAGAAGCATTGTCTTGTCATTACTGTTTCCAGAATTGTTTTCATTCACCGTAGTTAGATCAAAGAGAATTCTAGGAACGATTGCGGACCAAATTCTTTAGTTTTTCTTTACCTTGGTTCACCGACATTTTTGAGAGGATAATAATTTATAGTTTCCGTCCATGCAAACTGATGATGGGCTATTCATGTTCTACTTAAGAGAACTAACCCAAAACCTGCTGGAGACTTTTAAGTCACGGTCACATTCCAAACTTTTATTGTTGCAAATCTTTATGCAGTGAAATCAGGACCGAAGGATTTTCTCCACATCAGCGACTTTGACAAGGCTACAATCCTTAAGATCATCAATCAGGCAGCGGAGGTCAAGGCACTGTTAAAATCAGGAGACAGAACTTTCCTTCCCTTCAAAGGAAAGACTATGGCCATGATTTTTGCTAAGCCATCCATGAGGACCCGTGTTTCATTTGAGACAGGCTTCTTCTTGCTTGGCGGCCATGCCATTTACCTGGGTCCTGATGATATCCAAATGGGTAAGCGTGAGGAAACTCGTGATGTTGCTAGAGTACTTTCGCGCTACAATGACGTCATTATGGCACGTGTATTTGCCCATCAGGTATGATGGATATCTGTATTGGCATGTGTATTTAATACTAGGGTATCATGTGGCTATTATTTGATCTGTATGTCTGATAATCGCATGCCGATGCTGGCATTGTCCTTAAATTGGTATTATTTCAATTTGTCCTGTAATATGATGTGTACATGCCTTTAGATTCCCTTCCACTAGCAATCCATGATCTTTTTAATTCTTCAGATTGGAAGCTTTCAGCTACCCAAGTTTGCATCTCTTGCATTTTTTCTCTTCTGCGGTTTGACAGTATGAGATGTTACTATTCATGGTTTTGACATTTAAGTTTGTCGAACTATGTGATGTTAGAGAAGGTGTGAAACTTGTACACCTTCTTGCATGCTTAACTGTTGTGAGATGATTTTGTGTGTTTCATTACTGATGTTTTACCTTTATATTTCTCTACTCCAGCATTACCTTTCATGTGGATTTTCCTAGTTTAGGTAATGACACCAATCTACCAGAAATGTACTGGAACTGATTTTCATTTAAGTTAATTATAAGGAAAATCATGATCTTATGAAGATAAGATCTCAACGGACTTAGTGTCTTCTTATCTTACCGATAAATGTCGAAAACATTTTTTTTTAATCATTATACTTTAATTAATAATACATTGTGGTAGCTGTGACGAGTTTAAAAGCTTAAATTTCAAATTGCAAAGATTTTAGTGTACGATTTTAGATTAATTTGGTTTCTACGACACATTATGATATATATCCTATTGTGTCAATTTTTATTGATCTTCTTAAAATATTTGAATTATATTGTGTCAATACATCTAAATACGGTTAACAAATTCACACCACGAATTTGCAGTATATGAACCAAAGTCTTCATATACATGTTGCACAAACTCCAAATATGCAACTGTGATCTACCTCGTGCTGTTGGATAATCAAATTCTTTGTATCTACACAATTCTAGTCAACATGCAGGAATCCTTTCAAAGTGCTCAGGGTACAAAATTTGTGTCAGACATGAGAGAACACCTTACAAGATGTTACGAAACTAAAACCTCTAGATTATCAAATGTATGTATACATGGATGTCTTTGACGCACCATTATGTGGATCATAATAAAGTTTTAGCATACATGACTTGCTGTAGTTTATTTCTCATTCTTTATGTTTTTTCTCATTTAACTAGTAAATCTAGTAAACTTGTGGGACTTCCCGCATCCTATGCTGATAAATTTCATGCACGTATTGTTTATTTTGGATCATTGGAGGTATAATAGGATAATGCATCGACCTGCATATATTATCTAAGATGAGGTGTATCTTATTTCTGCCGTGCATACATCTTATTCTTTCATTTCTATGATTATTGCAGGATATTTTGGACCTTGCCAAATATTCTTCGGTACCAGTTATAAATGGCCTGACTGACTATAACCATCCATGCCAGATAATGGCTGATGCACTTACAATTGTTGAACATATTGGTCAGTTGGAAGGAACCAAGGTCAGCTACTTGTAAGAAAGTATTTTAAATGTGATATGATTAGAAACTAGTAGATTCTAGTTAAATTGCAATTCTCTTGCAGATTGTCTACATTGGAGATGGGAACAATATTGTCCACTCATGGCTTCTGTTGGCATCTGTAGTTCCTTTCCACTTTGTATGTGCTTGCCCAAAAGGATTCGAGCCAGATGAAAAGACTGTTGATAAGGCAAGAAATGCTGGAATTAGCATGATAGAGATTACAAATGACCCCAAGGAGGCAGTACGAGGAGCAGATGTTGTGTATTCAGATGTTTGGGCTAGCATGGGCCAAAAAGAGGAGGCTGCATACAGAAAGCAAAAGTTCCAAGGTTTTCAGGTACACTGGGCTTGATTTTTCTTCCATTTGTTCTTTTGTGTGACTAGACATAACTCACTTATATAAATGTCAGTCTCAAAGTAAAATGGTAACCGGGTTTCTTGAAATAAGGTGCTGGACAGGTTACCAGTCACTCCCAAAATCTTATGCCAATTATGTTGCTTCTTTAAATTACATCGGTTAACCTTAATTTACATTAATCAAACCATGCTTAGTATAACTTAGTGGTTCTCTGGCCTGAAGAAGTCTGGTCAGTTTATGGTCGATCAATAATCATCTGTAATTGATGCAACCAGCTGAAATTATCATCTGTAGCCTCAGTGTGTGTTCAAATTAAAATCTTTAAGTTTGTTAGTACACTTGTTCTTGGGTTGAATTGTGTAGTGTGTGGTAAAACACCCAAATGATATGCCAATCATTTTTAAGTGAAAATGATACTGATGCTTAATCCATTTTTAAGTTTGTTACTGTTTCAGGGATCTAGTTCTCATGGACTGATATCTATTTATGCTTGGCAGATTGATGAATCATTGATGGAGATTGCAGGACCAAAAGCTTATTTTATGCATTGCTTACCAGCGGAGAGAGGCATCGAGGTCACTGATGGTGTCATTGAAGCGCCCAACTCCATCGTCTTCCCCCAGGCTGAGAACCGTATGCATGCTCAGAATGCCATCATGCTCCACTTATTTGGTCTCTAGGATTGTATTTGTTCCTTTCGAGAGATAAGGCTACATCTGGGCCATCCATTGACCACTCGATCTGTGTCTGTCTTCTTCTCAGTAGAATCCTCAAGTTGGACTTTGTCATGGCACTTTGTTGGGTTTTCAGTTAGTGGACCTGCGGCAGATCAGATAAATAGCGACATGTAAGGAGTTGCCTTTGTCGAATGCCATCTCTTTTCTCCCTCGGGATCGCTGTCCAGATTGGCTTAAGCGTAACTACACACTAGTGATGATACTGTCTTACGCATCACGTTACCACTCAGGGCGCGGCAGGGAAGGTTTCATGGTGGTGTTCCGTTTAGAGTTATATTTCTGAGTATTTTTGAGCGTTTAGAAATATGTTGCCTTCTATCAGTTCATTACAAGGTTCCTATCTCCTGCTTTCGTCTCATCCTAGTAAATAAAAAAACGTGTATATATGTATGTATAAAAGAAGGGTTAGCATTGGAGATACTGGGGAGACATGTCACTTGTAACAAGTCGGTAAAGGAAGGGAAAGAAAGAGGAAATTTGTATATGAAGAAGTCATGATGGAAAGTGGGCGAGCCCATTTCGATAAGGTAACACGGTAGGGAGGGAGGGTCATCTTGGATATAGCTGATCCGAGGCAGGCGGGAGGTCATTCGGGTCTTCACCCGATGAGTAACCCGATTCGGGTCAGACGGGCCTTGGCCCGTGAGTAGGTCTCTTTAATAAAGCAACCTGATCCGAGCCGGACCGGACCAACCGCGGGCCTTGACTTGGGGACGAAGTAAAACCCTCGACGCCCGCCGCGAGCAGAAGGCCGGAAGGGACTACTAATGTGATGATGGAGTAGATCTGAGATGTACCATCGCGAAAGAACAATAACAACGGGAGAGGAGAAGAGCTGACGGAGAAGAGATGTTTCGGAACCAGTATGACACCGACGTGACGACGTGGAGCCCGGCGGGGCGTCTGTTCCAGGTAGAATACGCCATGGAGGCCGTCAAGCAGGGGGCTGCCGCCGTCGGCCTCCGCTCCACCTCGCACGTTGTCCTCGCCACCGTCAACAAGGCCGCCTCGGACCTCTCTTCCCACCAACGCAAGGTCTTCAAGATCGACGACCACATCGGGGTTGCCATCGCTGGTCTCACCGCCGACGGACGCGTGCTCTCCCGCTATCTCCGCAACGAATGCATCAACCACTCCTTCGTCTACGAGTCCCCCCTCCCCGTCTCTCGCCTCGTCGTCCGCCTCGCCGACAAGGCCCAGGTCCCGCTCTCCCCTTCCCACTTCTATTCCCCTTCTCTCGTCCCTTCGAGAATCCAATTCAATTCACGATCCATGAACTCTTTGCAACTTCTTTAGGGTTTAGCAAGCGATGTCTCCCAGAAAGGAAATCTGTTTCGATAACATTTCTAGGTTGCCCTAAATATTTCTATGTTGGTTACAACGGAAGCGAGGGGCAAGGATCTTAGGATTCGATGCAGGAAGAGGGAAATGTTTCGTTTCTCATTTTTTATGGATGCTCATGGATCTGATGGTGGTGTGCTTTGATTCCTTCTGCTGGTGTTGATCCCTTGTGTGCGACGTTCTTGCTCATGTTGGTCTGATGGATCACTAGATTCCAAGCTAACTTGGCGCTAGCAACCAACCATAGGCCGTCGATGGTTTTTTGAGCTCTGATCATCCTCACCCCTTTTAGATCTAAATAAGCCAGAACTAGAGAACTTATGGAGTCATAGTTGACTGCATATTTTGTGTTAGCAAGTTAACAAGTTTCATTGGTTATGTTGCACATTTTTGTTACCATAAGCAGTTTAACCTTGCATCACACTGGTCTAAACAGTTGTGTTACCTGGCTATTATTCGTTCTCATGTTTAGGTTCCCTTTGGTGGTATTTTTTTTTTATGTTTTGTTGGAATGCCACCTCTTTTGTTGAGAGCAACAGGTTTACTGCAATTTCAGATTATTATTGGAATCCATTTCCATAGTTGGATGACCCTGTCAATTGACACTTTTTCATCATGTTTGTGCTTTCTTATAGCATTTATATACTATTTCCTCTTTCTTTAATGCATTTCTAGCCTTATATCTCACACTTCCAATTTAGACTTTTGTTATCTTTTATTTATGTTATTTTTCATATGCATCAAATTAATTCTCTGCAGATTCAGTTATATGTAGGAATCTTAAAAGTCAGTCGGTTGTCTATGTTGATTTGCCTTTTTTTCTTGTTTGTGCTCTTCTGGATTTTATGCTATTTTGTCCTTCTTAATATACTTTATAATCTATTGCCATGCTCTCACTTTAGTTAGACTAATTTTGTTATCTTATAATTTTTCTGTATTGGACTACTTTTCTGCATGTGCAATTGTTCAAGATGTCCAATTCTTTTAAAGCCTAACATGCTGCCATGAATTATGTCGAAATATAATCTATAATTAGAGCTCCTCCATAGAATGGATGTCTG
This sequence comes from Musa acuminata AAA Group, assembly GCF_036884655.1. NCBI lineage: Eukaryota > Viridiplantae > Streptophyta > Magnoliopsida > Zingiberales > Musaceae > Musa > Musa acuminata. The sequence continues at coordinate 8,056,351 of NC_088332.1, forward strand.
TGTGGCCATTGGGCTTGGAGGGTTAACGTCCACCATTTAGATTTTGCAACAACGTGTCTTACGACTGTGTGTTTACCCTCATCTTTTGTTTTTGTTGTATTTTTCATGTCATAATATTATTTTCTTTGCTTTTTTTTTTTTTTAAATACCAGATTCCATCGAGCTTGGCACTAAGTGGGCCTTGCCTATCAAAGCCTTGCACGTTGCCTCTTGCGTGGCACTTAAGTACCGTTAAGAGTTTTACATCTCAGTGCACCTCTAGCCTCTGATAACTTGTGTGGTCAAAAGACTAGAGTTTGTCCGTGGAATGTGGGTGCTGTGGGTCATCAAAACTGGGTATTTAGATTTGTCTAAATTTCTCAAGGAAAAAAAGAGGGAGAATGGTCAAAAGCCTGTCAAGTGCTAAATGAAATTCTAGGAAATCCAATTATCCTCACAGAAAAGCGTGCTACAGGAGCAGCCTAATCCAATTTTATTTGTGCTGAGGTTTGGCTGATCTTATGGTTGTTTCTTTCTCCATTGGCAATCAAACATCTACAAGATCATATTTCATTTCAAGCTTGTTCAACCAAGTCTAGTGAAGACATAACTGTATTGAATAGCTTGGCCAGGATAAAAATCTATGTTTAATTTCTTTCTATGTCAGTACCTGCTTGCTAATTCATACTGTAACGTATCACTTCATCAGTTGGTGATTTTTTTCCAATCGCACAAGTGGGTTATTTCCTCTGTATTAAAATAAAGAGGTGACGGTAGTACTATTATGTTCAAAGAGTAGATAAAGGATGTTAGAAACCATACAGTCATCAGGATAATCAAATTCAGTGTTTTCTCTCATCACTTCATAGATGTCATTATAATTCTTTGTAGCATGATTTTTTTTTTGATAAAAAGTGAAGTGAGTGCGCAATTCTCCGAAGCTCTTTTTTAGTTTTTTTTTTGCTTTATTGTTAATTGTGTTGCTTTATTATTTACCAACTTATGGACCATTTCCTGTTATACAATTATGGATAAAGAATATACACCTTTAATTTTTCATTTATTATCCTGATTCAAAATTTGTAGCCATAAGGATACAATAAAAAATCATAGAGTTTGTTCATTTTTTTTATAACTGTTGCAACCCAATCTTGTGTCAATGCTCCTCCGTTTTTTGCAAATATTTATGAAGATTTAACATCAGACTTGAACAATGCTGAGGCACATATTGTGAAAATACAAATCACGTTTTAATGAAAAAATGCAGAAAAAATAAGACTTGAAAGTGCCATAGAGCCATAGAGAATGAAGAAGAATAAATTGTGGTTCAATTATCCTCAAAACATATGATTTGCCACCATAGTTGGTAAGTTCTGCCTTCTAATATAAAATAGGCATGCACTAAATTTTGATATTTGACTCTATACTTTTCTATTAATTTTGAAAGCTTTTTCCAGCTCATTTTCTATTACTTTGGTTATGACTATTATTGACTTGTGAAATACCTATTGGTTGATCTATAATGTCCCATTAAGGTGGGTGATGGGTTTCATATTCAATTTTTTTTAATTAATTAATTAATATATAATTTTTTTTAATACAGTATTGCATCTATATGCATGTTTATGTGTTTGAGAGATGAGTTTATGTCAAAATTTCCTTAGATTTGTTAATCTATGCAGGAGACTACCACCTTTACATTATTGATCATTTATTGTTATTCTTCAATTGATTTTTAAGTTACCTTTTTATGCTTGAGAAGAGGAGCCTTGGCACCACACTGCGGTTGTTTCTGTGCGACTTCAGTGACTAGGGTTGGATTCTATATCTCTCTACTTACAGAGGTAAGTTGGTAGACTATGATTGTAACACTCCGATTAGTCTCATATCGATAGTGGGTAAGACTAAGATCGACTTATAAGGGTCTGATGAGTGTACTATCATCGACTTTAGCTTAAGCATATTGATCAATGGTTTTGGTCAAACGAAGTTGATGGGCCAGTTAACTTATCAAGCCCGAGTCGTAACAATGATCCTCCCTGAACCCCACAATAGTGTGATCCTTGTCCACTAAAATATCTTTCTTTTACACACATCTTCTTTATGATTCTCTGTTGAATCTATCTCTTTAGACTTTATCCAGGGGTTTGGTGTGAGCTACGAAAGATTCACCGGGTGGGCATTTTCTCTTATCTTGCCCATTTCTTGTTTTAGCTGATTTTAGCTGCATGTTTGTTGGTTTTAATATCTTCAAACTTCATATTATTTTATGGAAATTGATATGAGGGGTTCTGTGGCATCATAGTTGTAATGTCTATTGCAGGTCTGCACACAGCGTTCTTGGAAAAGGCCCTTTGGCGTGGGTCTGCTTGTTGCCGGATTAGATGAGACCGGAGCTCACCTCTACTATAACTGTCCCAGTGGTAACTACTTTGAGTACCAGGCATTTGCAATCGGATCCCGCTCCCAGGCTGCAAAAACTTTCATGGAGCGCAGATTTGAGGCCTTCAACGGTTATTCTCGTGATGAACTGATCAAAGACGCACTTTTTGCCGTAAAGGAGACATTGCAAGGAGAGAAGCTGACCAGTTCCATCTGCACCGTCGCTGTTGTCGGAATTGGCGAGCCATTTCATATGCTTGATCAGAAGACAATACAGGAAGTGATTGATTCAATAGAGATCAAAGAAGATGATGCTTCTGCTGCAGCTGCAGATGAAACTCCCATGCAAGAGGAGGACAAGAGCTCAGAAGCTGCAGCTGCAGATCAAGCTTCCATGCAAGAGGAGGACAAGAGCTCAGAAGCTGCTCCAATGGATATTTGATCCATATATAAAAGAGTACAAACGTTTCACCACAAGAGCGTTGGTGTTTAGAGATTGTCACCTGTTGTTTGCATTATTGCTTTTCGACATGGTTCCTTCCTGCTTGAACTTACGATGCCTAATGTTAAACAGAACCTGTGCCTTACAAATTGGTTTTAGGTTGACAATGGATTTGGGACGATGACATTGTACCATCCATTTTAATATTAGCCCGTGACAAGGGTGTGTGGCATGTAATGTGCTGCTGAGTTTGTTAGGTACGTGGTGATGACCGTGCAAGCTGCCAACCGGAGAAGCATTAAGGTGAGGTTTTCTCTGGTAAATTGGTCATGCGATCCTGCTCGGCTGTTGTTGGCACAACAGCAAACTGAGCTCCCAAGTCTTGACACTCCGGTATGTTTATTTTAAGAAAAGCACGCTATCTTTCTTTTTATTATTGTTGGTACTTCATGCGCGTCAATCAATTTGGCGGGCTGTACCAAAAACTGGAGGAGTGAAAACTGTTGATCGACTCGAGCGAATGAGGACACATCATCGCTAGGTCGTGTAACTTTCCCACGTGGACGAAGCGCCGAGCCTTATTTCTTAGTCGGAATCAATCATGTGGGCTTTCGTTGTCGTTTCATGAACGCAATTGAGCCCAACGCGACCTTGTTGGGCCGACGCGGTGGTAACACGGGCTTCAGCCTATGGTGACTCGTCATTCCATTCCTTTTCCTTCCGGACCAACCACCGAGCTTCCCCCGCGTCTCTCGGACCAAATACGATCCAGGCTTGCCCGTTCTTCGCTCGCTTGATCCAAAAGTCCCCTGGCGACCATCCCTGATCTAGATCTCCTCCGCCTCCCAGCCCTCGTCTCTCCGGTTCTCTCGAACCCTTTTCTCCCTGGATCCACCACCCCCGCGCTTCGATCCCTCCGGACGCCTAGGGTTCCGCTCTCCCACCGTATTCATTCCTGATTGGAATCCTCTTCGCCTCTAGCGGAGGAAGAAAGACTTGATATTGGAGGTGAGTTGTCGGTGCTGCTTCTGTTTTTTTGTTTTCTATTTCGTTTCTTGTTTTGAGCCCTAATCTTCAAAGTAGCTGACCTTTTCGTTATCCCCTTTTCACGATTTAGGGTTCGTACCTGAAATAACATCCTCGTCAAGAGCGGAGGTTTTTTGAGCTGAAGAATCAATGGAAGCCGATGGCGCAGCCGCTTCGTTTCCCCTGGCAAAGTGGAGAAGCGACTTCTCCAGGGCGTTCCAGCACTACCTGGATAAATCGACTCCTCATATGACTGGAAGATGGCTTGGTACTGTTGTTGTTGCAGCGATCTACTTCCTGCGAGTTTACTTTGTCCAGGGATTTTACATCATCACCTACGGGCTCGGGATCTATCTGCTTAATCTATTGATTGGGTTCTTGTCTCCTCTGGTGGATCCGGAGATTGAAGTTTCTGACGGCCCCGCCTTGCCTACAAAGGGCTCCGATGAGTTCAAACCCTTTGTTCGCCGTCTTCCCGAGTTCAAGTTCTGGTAAACTTTAACCTGTTTTTGCTTCCTCGTCGAAAATTTTCAGGCATTTGCTTTTTTCCTCATTCTGCTTGCTTTGTGTTTATTTGAAATCTGTAAACGTAGATCTGCTTTTCCATAACTCCCCTCAACTTCAGAAAGCGAGATTAACCGTTGGATAACTTGCGATGAGTAAATAGAGTTGTTCTAGCTATATGTACTTCCACAGGGTTGTGAGCCTCTGTTATCCATTGGAATGCGTTACAGAGGAATAAGGAATGCATAGTTTTGATGGTTTTTGGTGATTCCTCCATTGCTTCAGTGACCTTTGGTGCCCCCCTAGCCAAATTCTTATTTTGGTAGCATAAATGGTTATAATGTTATATAGCCAATAATGTTTGATAGATTCCGCGGGATGTGTTTCCATCCTACTCTAACCGTTTAACACTACGCCACGAAATCCCACCTATTTTTTATTGGAAGAGAAGTCGGCAAGAAATGAGAAGGATGGAAGGCATATGAGATGGTATTACAAGGAGGCACATGGCTACCACAAATTTGCCTCCCCTTTTGTTCTTCTTCCTCATTTTCCCCGACGATTTAAATTCGTTCACATGCATTCTTTAGATCCTTTTGTGCAAACTCATGCACCATTCTCCAATCATCAGCCAATCACCATACTTTTGGTCTTATCTTGGGCCAACTTCAGCAGGTTCGCAGGTTTCCGGGCTAATTTTAGCTGACTATGGATTAAGTGCTGACCCAACAATCCGATTCAGTCAATCCATTATTGTTATCTGCCAAGAGTTCCTGAACATTCTCTGTGTATGACTGGGAATATTCTTTTTATTAATAATTGTATGTTAATCGTCACACATGTAACATTCTCTTTTTCTATTAGCCTGAAGTATCTGCAAGGATGACAAAGAATATTTGTGAACTTACTTGATTTAGCTTTTATATCCTATTTGTTTTCTCGAGGAATAGTGAACGTAAGATCAAAGCATTCCAAATTTGCAACAAAGAATTATTTACCACAGTTTATTTTTTTGTTATTTGGATATCTGTATTTTTTTTCTCATCATGAGGATTAGGATATCACATTTTCAAGAGTGTCGGTAAGTCACCGTGAGACCAGAATTGGTCTGTGATGGCGACACAGTTGATGAGGATTTTAGAGCATCCCCAGTAAGCAGAGATGAAAATGGTCAGCGACAAGGGTAGTGGCAAGGAAGTTAACAATCCAGTATCTGATCATGGTGCTAGATTACAGCCTCGAATCATGTCATCTGACATTTACTTTTTTATCCAAATCACCCCAATGACCTTAGTTGATAGAGCCTGTGCTTGTTCAAGCCCAAAACTATTATGCAAATGTTATTTTTACCACAAATTTTTGCCCAAGTTATTTGTCTGTGGTCTTGGAGAGGCTTTTTTATCCTGTTTACTCGAGCAATATACAGTTGTGGATGCATGCATGTGTAGACATGCAACCGTGCAAGAGACAAATAAAGTGATTGTTTCTTTCTATCTGCAAATATAATCTCTTAATTTGTATTTTCTAACTGTTAGCGATTGTGAACTGTTTTATCTGTTTGTTTCTATTTATATTTTGTTTCTGATGAATTTTCTCCAGTCTGTGGTGGAGACTGTGAACTTAACTAGCTGAAATTCATTTTTCCTAGGTATTCCATAACAAAGGCCTTCTGTGTTGCTTTTGCAATGACTTTCTTCTCCGTGTTTGATGTTCCTGTCTTTTGGCCCATACTAGTGTGCTACTGGATTGTTCTTTTCGTCCTAACAATGAAGCGCCAAATTGTACACATGATCAAGTACAAGTACGTGCCATTCAACATAGGGAAGCAGGTGAATACAATAAAACTTCATGTTGCATCATCTGACCGTTCCACTTTCTTAAAAATGGTTTGCATGAGTTCTTTATTATGAGATTCGAATGAATCGGAGCCTTAGACTCCTAAGGATTGAGATCTAAACAACATCTGGTGCCCGCATAGGGGGGTAAGTAGCTTTAGCTGTATTGTTGAGATCAATAAGCACTTGGCTTTGGAGGCAGCCCAAAAAGTATTTTGTTCCTGTTTTATTTAGGAACCATATGGCTGCATATTTTTTATGCAGGGTGCTTCAGCTTAAAATTAACTAGCTCGAATACTTAAATTTTTAACCTGGTTTTAATGGTTTTGAATCAGAAATATGGAGGGAAAAAGGGTCCTGGAAGCAGCAGTCTGTCCAAGGATTGATGGACGGTAGGAGGAGCCAAGGGCAGGGCACTCGTATATCTAGTAGCATTACTGAGATTGAGATGACTATCGGTCCGCCGGACCCCTCGAAGGAGGACAGCTATTTGTTGGGACCAGTTATTACCTATGCTTACACATTGTCATCCTCTCACTCTTCTACTTGTTTAGCTAATGTAGCTAATGCTGCCCGTGGTGCTATTGTTTGCACGATAGCTAATGTTTTCAATATTATTCAAGATTCCACCAGAGCATAAACTGGTTGATCATGTTATTTTGCTTAGTAAGATTTCCCGATAAAGTTGAGGCGCTGTTAACTTTGTCCATCTTCCATCGATCGATCAGGAAAAATGAAGCTGGCTTCACCTGCTGGACCGATGAGCAGTACTTTTGGAAGATGATTTTTATATGGTCAGTAGTTTGCTCATTTCCATTTGTTCAGCACGATCAAGAGAAAGAGGTGCGGGCCCCAACATTAGTCTTGGAATAGGTGAGTCACAAGTATGGTTCTTTCCTTCCTTTTGGGTTACGAAAGTGACTTAAGATAGACGAACAAAGTATCATCAAAAGGCATTAACATATTCTGCTGAAGGAGGATCTCACATTCTAAAATAAATCCAAACTTGGGTGGCATGCAGATCTCCTGAAAAGCAATCGGAATTCGCAAGGGCAGCAGATCTCAATGAAGAGATGATGGTTGGATAGACACCAAAAGATGGATGGATTCTGCTTTAATTTCGTAATAAGTAAATAAAAGAGGAAGATTAATAAGTAGTGTGGAAATCTCAATTAAAATTTCCAAATCACTGCCTTTTTCTTTTAAGAATCAAAAGATGGATCCTCGTCTTTTAGAATCCTAATAAATCTCCCTTCTTTCTTTCCCCCTTTTGGTTGGTAGTTAGGAAGAGTATCCGGGCTGACGGCAGCTATCTTACAACCTCGGCCGTAAGTGTTATTTTTGGGTGCCACAAGAGATGTATGCATACTCGCTAAAAAGTGTTTGGTCAAGGAATCATAGGGGGTGCTCGAGAAGCCTAATTCTTGCAGTGGTAGCAAAGCCTCCACCGACCGCTGGATCGACGTACAGCTAAATCTTGTGCTTTACACTTTCAAGAAAGGGGGGAAGGGGAGCACTAATTATTACTCTCATGTGCGGAAGGCCATCAGACGCTCTGGATGAGGACGGATCTCATAGGAGGGAGACAGCTCCTTGATCCAATCCCTAGTTTATATTTATTCTCCTCACAGTCAGTCACCTCTTTCTAAGTAAAACTAAATAAATTAATTAATAAATAAATAAAAAAAAGAGTTTTAAATTTCAAAGCCTAAATCTGAACCGTGGAATGCCATTTCATTACATCCACGCGGCAATCGAGACAGGCGAGGCAGGAGACCGACCGACCGGCCACATGAATCCCAGTTGCGATGCCAGGCTTTTCGATTTGAAAACCACATGCGTCTCCTCCTCCGTGTTCATCTAACGCTCACAGGATGAGCATCACATGGGCCTCCTCTCCTGTTTTATATATTATATGCACACACCTCTCTCGCTCTCTCGACTGCTCGTCACTGTAAACTTAGCCCAAGGCTCATGATCGCTGGGGGGGACCTACTAAGAGGCTCGCGGTTCCGCCTTTGGAACTTTGTCTTGGTTCCAAGGAGCCACGCCACTTGGTACCTCTCCTTTCTCACACCTCCACTCGGAGATGATCTCAAGACGCACAATCTGAACTTGCCCTCCCTCATCATCCCTTGTGAAGCTACACCACGGTCGATTTAAGTTTTGTATCTCCGTTTGGGATTAGGGGCATCAGGTACTCGTGTCCGCAGCAATTCTCAAGGCTACGGTGCAGCAAACGGAACATAACAAGAAGACGCCAAGAGCAAGCAAGGGTGATGATGAACAAGGAGAGTGAGGACAAATGGTGCTTGGGTTGTGCACCCATGATTTCTCAGTCAAAAACTAGTCAGACGTGATCTGATGAAACGACATGGTCAGATGGGTGGTTGGATTTGAAACTGCGCCCCTCAGCGATCCGACTCACATGCAGCGTTCATAGATTTGTGCTAATCGAAGCCCAGCCTGCGTCGTCTAGTCATCAATGTTGGATCCCCACTCTCTCTCTCTCTCTCTCTCTCTCATCCACATTTTCTGAAACGCATTTCAAGTCTTTTTCTTTCTCAGTTTTTTCCTAATTTAAAAGGCAGCATTTCTTTTGGGGGGTTTTCTGTAGCCTCTCAAAATTCAATCTGCACAATAAATAATGTTGCCTTCGACCAACACTTGCGGCCACTCCAGATTTAGAGAGAGAGAGAGAGAGAGAGAGAGAGAATCTAGGAAGGAGAAAGGAGTAGCCTTCGACCAACACTTGCAGCCACTCCAGATTTTGAGAGAGAGAGAGAGAGAGAATCAAGGAAGGAGAAAGGAGTATATATATACATATGTATATATAGCTTTTGGGTGGGTAAAGGTTGGAGTCTTTTTTTGGGATCCAAGAGGTTCTTGGTGGGTGCAACCTCTCTGAGGGCTTCGTTCTCCGCCAATTGGTGTTTTGTTTCCATCTGAGCCGGGCAAAAGGGAGGAAATTTTCTTTTGGAAGGAAGAAAGAAAAAAGAAAACGATTTGATTCGATCGATCGATGTTTCTTTGGCGGACGAAAGCGATGAACTAACAAAAGTGGAAGGTAAGTCAGTTTGCCTTTTGCGATCACCCTCGTCGCCCATATCTCTACTCTCCCTCGGTTCTTGAGAATCCTCGAGAAATCTGCATCCTCCTACCTCCGTCGGAGGAGGAAAAGAAAGCGAGAGAAAATGTGGATGGGGCGAAAAAGATGGCCACCCCTTTCTTGTTGTTCGCTGATGTCTGCCATGCTTTTTTTTCTTGTTTCTTGATCACATAGTCTCATCCGCTTCAGATTCTTGAGAAACCTAAGCTGGCTGTCGGCTTCGGAGGGAAGGCGGAAGGCTTGAATGGAGACATCTGTAATCTTCCCTGATTCATAGGGAGGAGGAGGAGGAGGAGGAGAGAGAAGCGCTTTCCTTGGATTGCGTTCTCTCCGGATCTAGTTAATATCAAAGACTGCATCTTCGATTGATGCGGTTCAAATGCCAAGAACTCCCTTTTGATTCAAGCTTCGCCCGTCGGTCTCTCCTGATCCTGCTGCAATCCCCCATACTTTCGGATCCGTGTCTAACGAACAAGGGGTGGGCGAAATGCCGATTAAGAGCCTCGTCCGCGAGCTGAAGGTGATGCGGGACGGCATGGGGAGCACGCCCAGGAGAGGAGGCGGCGGCGTAGGAGGTGGAGCCCCCGCCACCGAAGGAATGATGTACGGGCACAGCCGTGGAGATGCCCGGCATCAGTGGTCCGGTCGACTGGAGCCGGAGCAACAGCAAGGGAGGTGGGCGAACCTTCCGCCGGAGCTGCTCTTGGATGTCATCCGGCGGGTGGAGGAGAGCGAGGTGTTGTGGCCGGCGAGGAGACATGTGCTGGCGTGCGCCGCAGTGTGCCGTTCGTGGCGGGACATCACGAAGGAGGTGGTCAAGACCCCCGAGCAATGTGGCCGGATCACCTTCCCCATCTCCCTCAAGCAGGTTGCCTTCCTCTCCCATCTCCTCCACCTTACATTTAGCTTCCAGGCTCACATAGCCTGCGCTTTCTTCCTCTGAAAACTTGGATGATTTCAATCTTTGTTTTAAATCTCGGCTCGTTTGTTTGAGAGTAGCCTGGGCCTCGAGACACTCCGATCCAATGCTTCATCCGAAGGGAGCGAGCGACATCGACCTTCCTCCTGTTCCTCGGTCTGAGCCCATGTAAGCCATTTTCTCTGTTCCTTGCTCTTTGTTTCAGAAATGATCCTGTTGTGAATGAATACTTCTCGTGATCTCGTTCTTGCATCGCCCAATTTGTCGAAATTTACTTGTGATTTGTCATCACTACTACGGAATTGCTTCCATCAGCTTCTTGAACGATTCATTCATGCGTAAAATTGCCGACTTCGTCAAACCAGAACAAGTCAAGCATGGTGGAGTGGGTGTGGGTAGCAGAGTTGGATTGCTATGCATAACTTGCACATGTCCAGAATCGACACCGTTCCTTTAGATCGATTGGTAATGTTGGTCACCATCTTTGATCCTTGCAGCACTGCAGGGACAGAATGACAAGCTTTTGCTGGCAGCACGCAAGATCAGACGCGCAACCAGCACCGACTTTGTGATCTCGCTGACCGCTGATGATTTCTCTCGAGCTAGCAGTAGCTATATTGGAAAAGTGAGGCAAGTGATCTCCTCTACTTTCACTCCGAATCGCATCATCTACTCCTTGCTGATTCCCTTACTGCCTTTTTGGGATCTTCTCCAGGTCAAACTTTCTGGGAACCAAGTTCACCGTCTATGATAGCCAGCCTCCTCATGACGCTGCAATGTCTTCGAGCAACCGTTCCACTCGAAGGATCCACTCCAAGCAAGTTTCGCCGAGAGTGCCTGCCGTCAATTATGGCATCGCTTCCATCTCTTACGAACTTAACGTCCTGCGAACTCGAGGGCCGAGGAGAATCCAGTGCACGATGCGCTCGATTCCCATCTCCTCCATCCAGGAAGGTGGGAGCGTCCCAACGCCCACGAGTTTCCTTCACCCCATTATTAGCCAACGAGTCTGCTGCAGCTTAGCGGTGGCAAAGGGCAAGCAACCTGCGATAGATGTCTCTTCCACCCCAGCAAGTGCACCTGTCCGGACTAATGGGGAGCCACTCGTTCTGAAGAACAAAGCCCCCAGATGGCATGAGCAGCTTCAGTGCTGGTGCTTGAACTTTAGAGGACGAGTCACAGTGGCTTCCGTCAAGAATTTCCAGCTCGTGGCAGCTGTGGATCCTTCCTACGGCGTTTCTCCAGCAGAACAAGAAAAAGTGATTCTCCAGTTTGGGAAAATAGGAAAGGACATCTTCACCATGGATTATCGCTATCCCCTCTCTGCGTTTCAGGCATTTGCGATTTGCTTGACAAGCTTTGACACTAAGCCAGCATGTGAATAACGATAGGTACCCAACCATTGCCCCTGTTCTCTCCTGGATGTCTACTTCCTTCCTCAATATTCGACTATGTTCTTCACCTGGGGAAAGTCCGGTTTGCAACTGCCGTTTGTCTAGTTTGGGATCTCACAAGGGGAGATGGTTGCCGTCGTCAAACGTTGATGGTGTCGCAACTGTTTGGGAGATGCTTTTATGCTCTGTCCATATCGACAGCCCACCTTCGAATTAAGTGTCTCTTTTCCGACATTGTCATGTATTCAGACTGCGGAACTTGATTCATCTAATGTCTAGTTTGAAGAGGGTCTCATGTAGACACAATCATTATCTCAAGCTCTCAATGTTACGGTCGAAGTGCAAGTATGACCATTTCACGGTATGTTCAACGCAACTGTATCTTTAGTTCGTGGATGCAATCTCAGTTGGCCAGACTTCTTATTCTCGTCGAGGCTATACCTCAAGTGTGTGTTTGAGCTGGAGTTTTGTGAAAGAAGACTCCTCAAGGGTTGGATAGATTCTGTCTAGTCCTTGGATTTGTGAGGCATAGTTGGCTCGCTAGAAAGGAATTAGCGACCATCTCTCGATCAGCTGGCCTGGAATTAGGTTCTGCAATGGATATATTTCGCTTTACGTGATGATTCCCTGACTCCTCCATCGAGGTATACGGAGGTTGCTGTGGCTCGTGATCGGCTTTGGATTAATCAGTTGGTCCTCTTTGCGATCGTTTCAGCTACTGTTTCCCCTTCTTGGCTGCTACGACTTGTCGATTTCAAGATCTTCTTTTTGTATAGATGTTGCGTGCTCCGTACCTTCTTATTGACGCCTGTTTACGGCTTGTCTTGTATCGAGAAGAGTGAGCATAAGATGCTACAAGATTCAATCTCAACTCCGAATAAAATATACACCTCCACGAAAATTGATCGAACCTTTCTGACCAAGAAATCAATGAACTCCTCCGAGGTAAATGGCTGCCAAGGACGAAGAGAGAACTCATGGCTATTATTTCCTACTGTACGTAGGACTTGCATCTATCGGGCGGCGCCCACGAACGATCATTGTGGTCAAAGCAAGTAAAGGAGCACGCATTGTGATGCTCATAAAAAGCCGTGAGTTACGGTTGAATCGCCGAGAAATTTCGCTGCGGGTTAGCTAAAATGTCCAGATTTTGAGGCGAACAGCGACGCTGTTTGATTCAAAATTAATGGTACGTTTGGAGGATTATTTATATATTATCTTTTACAGTTAATTATTTCATTTCTCATCTCCATATTTAAAAAAATAATTTATATATTTTAATAATATCGATTTTACTAATAAAATATAAAAACAATAATTTTAATATAAATACAAAACTATCCTCACGTCTCGTGATCGTTCTCCTCATCCACAATAATTCTCATGATTTCCGTACTATCGTCCACCATCAGTAACATCGTTTGTCATCATCAATCAAAATATTAAAAATTTTTTTTCATATTTTCGTTGATAAAATCGATGATACTATGATAAATAAACTTATATATTTATCTTTTATAATTATAAAAATATAAGTGTTACGGTAAGTAACTTTTTTAGCCGTGACCTTGGGGTCGACGTGACTGGTTTAGGGGTCCGAATGGCTAGGATCAGGCGCAGCTCCTCTCGAGATCTTGTGGCGACCGATTGCGGGAGATTTGGCTGGAAAGGTCCACGACAACGGGTCAGCTTCGGTTGAGTACCTGCACACAGGTCGGGTCGACGGTTCGGCCCGACCCCTCCGACGATCAAGTCAGTTCCTCGGAGAGGAGTTTTTTGGACCCAGTCCGTGAGGCGGAGAGGGTTTTTAGTCGAGTAGTCGAAGTTGTCCCCTTCGTTTAGAACTCTGGGGTATTTGTAGATGAATTTGATGTTACCTGATGTGGCCGCTTGTAGGGCATTGGGGTTGCGTGGCGAACCTGGCTACTACAGGGTATGGGCACGCCTCGATCGACGTGCTCATTTGCCTCGATCGGGCGTATGGAGTCAAATGCTGAAGTTCGTTGGCTGAGAGCTGGTGACGTTGGCGCACATCAAGTCGGCATTAGTGCTTGCTTCCTCGGTTTGATGCCTTCTCTTGCCTTGACCGATCGTGGGGGGTCAGACGATGAGATCATCTAGGTAGGGTGCACATTATGTGGGTGTTAATGCTCGTCCCCCTGGGCGGGCAGCGTGCCGCCCATGGGTGACTGACGTCTTGGTGTGTTACGTCATATCTTTTTTTACCCCTATCAATAAGTATAATTTTTTAAATTATATAAAAAAAAATATACTAAATATAATTAAATAGGAAACAATATGTAATTAGCGCATGAGAAGGATGGGGTACGTCGTATCAAAACTCAACCGAGTCAACTCACTGGCTGGGCGGTGGAGATCAGACATTGATAGAGGGGGTGCCATCTCAGTCCCTCATCCCAACTGAAGGATCATCCGGTGATGGAACACTGGTAGTTCGCGTACATTCATGACGGCAAAAAGACTTGGTGCCTTCTAACTAAATCCATGCGTTGTGCGACTGTTCTTTCCTGATGACCTCTCTCCGTATTTTGTCTTTCTTTCTATTATTAGTAGTACACACATAGATTGCATAAGGAAGGCGAGCAGCGGATGAAGCAGAGAGAAATCAGGAGAAGAAGAAGGAGAAGCGAGAAGAAGAGGTGCAATACTCTTTTTGGTTTCATCATCGTCGTCATAAGTATCATTATCACCACGATAAGAAGGAAAAGGAGGAGGAGAATTACAAGGAACGCGACCGAGGACGGCATGGAGACGCTGGATGAGGAGGTGGAGGAGTACAGCTGGAGGGACGTGGTGCTGCCGGCGTTGATCCCGGTGGTGCAGGAGCCGGTGGAGCTGGAGCGAGAGAGCAGGCAGCGACGGCGCGGCCGGGACATCCTGGTGGCGGTGGACCACGGCCCCAACAGCCAGCACGCCCTCCACTGGGCCCTCGCCCACCTCTGCCGCCTCGCCGACACCCTCCACTTCGTCCACGTCGTCCACAGTAGGCTCTTCTATCCTTCATCGGACATGTCCTCCACTTGATCTATTTTTCTCTAGGTGGAACACAACAAGTCGGTCTCTGTTTCTGCTTGTCTCTGTTCCGAGTGACACATCGGAACTCCATAGGTGTTCAGGACGAGGTGGTGTACGAGGTCAGTAAGCAGCGAATGGACGAGCTGGCCGTCGAGGCCTTCCAGATTGCCATGGTAATGCTGCTGCCTTCCATCTACCGCAGGACATGGCCATCGTAGCTAGCTGCCAAACCACTTTAGCGCCCTTAAAGATGCAGTTGAATATGAGTCCGATCCATACACTTTTCTCCTCGTTAACATGACACACCAATTTATATACGCCGTAACGTCTCGCAACAAAGTAAAAGAACACGGGAATGGATTCAGGTGAGGTCGCAGGGTCGCATCGTGGAAGGGGAGGCCGGGAAGATGATATGTCGAGAGGCGGAGAGGTTAAAGCCGGCAGCCGTGGTGATGGGAACCCGCGGGCGAGGCCGCATTCAATGGTAATAAACCCCGACCTTTTCTTTTCTTCCTCCCTCACGAACGCGAGCCATGAGACGACAAAATGACTCGATTTGCGCAAACATCGATCGTCATCGATTCAGGGCTTTTCTCTTTGTGTGTTTGCAGTGTGTTGCAGGGCAGCGTCAGCGAGTACTGCTTCCGTCATTGTAAAGCAGCACCGGTCATCATCGTTCCGGGGAAAGGTCGGCAGCAACGCCCTTTACACTAATTGTTTGTTCCATTACACCATCGGTGTGCATGCAAGGAATGGACCCTCTCTCGAAATCAAATAGGGAAAGAAAAAGAACGGTGAAGAGAGCCCCCTATTTCATGTGCTTCTCTGGTGATCAACAATCGATCAATCGCATCTTATTTGCTTCGCAGAAGCCGGCGATCGGTCTGTCATCTGATGGGGCGCCGCAGGGAATTAAGTTGCCTTGTTGTACCTGCTTTCGTTGATTATTTGGGTAATATCAGAACCAGCATCAGCCCGGTGCGTCGATGATGGCAATTTCTCGGTGCTACTCTTTCGTAGTTCTTGATTCGTTTCGTATGCCCACGAATCTGTCTCTGCCCGACAGTGAAGCACTGGAACAAACTTTGTCGTTCATGATCACTATTATCACCTATGCATTTGCATTCGACATTATCGATTTCTTCTCTTAGAACATCGACTCCTGCAAGATCAATGAAACCGCCATATCCACCAGCCGCATGTAAATCCACGGGACTCGAACAAGCTAAGTTGATCATGCATGTTCTGTATGAGAACAGAAAAACCTAATATGTTAGGCTCATACGGACGAATTCCATTCATCGACTCTGCTGAAGATGGCTATCAATAATTCTGAGAGATGATTCGATGCACCTAAATAATTAAGAAGAACATCTGAGAGAAAATGGAAAACATTATTCTTCACATGTATCGACAAACTCGTTCTTTTCTTTCCTTTTTCTCTTTAGAGAGTAAAATCAAAACGGTAAACTTTCTTCTTTTACATTTTCACGGCCATTAGCGTCCGACTTCCACACAAAGATAAAGTTGAAGTTGGTGGACGGTCTTGAAAGTTACTTCGGCCAAAGCCAACTGCACCATGTGAATGCTTCATCTTGAAGATACCAACCAACGCAGCTAAATAACTCGGCTGCTTCTCCGTGGAAGGCGCATCGTCATTATTTCCTCCTCCTCGCCAAATCCTCATCCCTCAACCGAAAGCTCCAGGCCACCATCCGAAAGGAGGAGGACTGCGAGTCTCTCCGGTGAAGGTGACCTGAGAAATCCCCATTTAAACATGGACCCAACCGCGAGTCACATCCATCTCTCGCTGTCCACAGAACAGTACAAAGAGGACCCCGACATCCTCTCGTCCGTGTGTGCAGACGAGTCCCATACATACTACGGATATGTGTATATATATCATATATTACTTAGCATGAATAGTTCGGGAGCAGTGATCCCACCTCTCCATCTCTTTCAGCAACACAAGGCAAGGATGGTGACCCGAAGAAACAAAGTTCCATGGCGAAGGTGGTGGCCTGGTGGGGATATGCATGGAAAGCTACTGCGCGTGCCGACCGGGGACCTATCCAGGACATGCAATGGCGATTAATTAGTTCAGATGTCTCATCGAATGGAACTTTTGTGAATGTGAAATGTGAAAGGATGGGCTACTTTTAACTGCTCCGAAGCAGTACCACTTAATTTCTAACACAGTGTAGTCGAGTTTTGGATTGCCATCCATGCTCTTGATGGATTTGCAGTGTGACCAATCTTGCATTGTCCGACACTATCTTTAAGCCAGCACAAACGGAGATCTTGCTTGACTAACAAGAGAAGGCATGACCGTGATTATTATGTCCTCAGACACTTTTGCTTGACGTTTACAGAAACAATCCTGCCATGTCATTTTTGAGGCTTTATCCTTTGTTGCTGATTCACAAATAGTAGATCGAAACAGGTGTTGTTTCCCTTATAATCAAAAGCATGATTGATGTTCCACCGGGCATATGTTATCCGTGGGTATATATAGTCTGCAAGGAGCTGAGCCTGAGTACACTGCCTGCCTAACATCAGGTAAATGTTAGTAGCTAGCAACCAAAAGGCAGAAGCTGTATGATATTAGAAAGCAGGGCTTTAGGTGATATCATTGTGATGAACCTGAACGATGATTATTAACGGAGACTATGTGATTATGGTGAGTACCACTGACGAAATGCAGAACCAATTGGAGTCCTATTGGAAGGTAACAGGAACATGGTCGATATCATGCACGTTGGTTCGCATTGCTGCAGCATGAATGAATACAATTACAACAAATATTGACGGCGTGCAATCTCTGGGCCTCAGCGGTAGGAGCATATACTCAGACTCCAAGGACGAGGATTAACCATCACATCTCCATCTTGAGATTGTTTGGTAAGACACTTCCTGCAAGAATTTTCGACGTCGATTAGCTTGAATGATCACCCACAAGTAACTATTCTTAACTCCGAAGGAAAAAAGGAATAGAATGCCAAAATAATCTAGCAATTTGCAACAAGATTTTTCCTTCCCCCTCCCCAGTCAAACATCGAAAGCGGAGTATCTGTATGAAGCCAGGATTTCTTCGCTGATCAGAAGCACTTCTCTTGTTGTCATCCGATGCATCATAATGTTCTTGGTACAAGATGAGAGCCTTTACCTTCTAATGATTAGAAGGGGAGGGCTGCCCCTCTTCCTTGCTGGAAATCCACGCCATACAAGCTTTGCAGGTTTGTACTCCAAACAGAACACCCATTGACCTGAAATGGCCCCCCGTGAATATATTACCAAAGATGCACAGGACTCACTAGTGGAATGCTCTGAACATGTTTAACCGAAGTATTACATCAAAAGATGAACCAAAGGATGCATCAGGCACTGCTACTGGTGGATTGACGGTCTGCCGAAGCACTAAATCCGAAGAATCCATGAACGTGTCGAGCCCGGAACAAGGATGAGGATGTTGTAAGGAGTCGAATCGAAGGTAGGATTGGTCCAGCAGCTCCGACGACATGCCGATCATCGCAGTGCTGCCTGATTTGCGAGACGGATTTATCTGCACCAGCATCGGGAGCTGTCAGAACAACACCAACATGAAAACTTCCGGAGACCAGTAGAGATGCAAGCTTTTAGGCTTCAGCAGCAGTCATAAGGGAATCATGTCTGAATAGGCTTTCATTATTGTACTGAATCGCTCTGTTAACTCTCAAGGATCAAATGATGGATCGGATAATCCAAGACTTTACCTCTCTACCGAAGATGTTGTCGATGTTGATGTCCATCAATGGGCTCGCGGTAGCAAGTTTCATCGACAGGAACTGTCGAAAGCCATGTACCAAAAAAAATAAAGAGTGTCTGTCAAAACAGAGCTCAGAATTGTCGGTCTTTTAAGGAGAAGACATGTGGTGGTAATTCTCAAGTACCTCGACTTGTCTTTGGAGAGACTGGACATAGTTGATGATCTCATCTAGCATACCAGCTTTTCCCGTTATCTTACTACATCCGGGCACCAAATCCTGGAGGTACTTCATCCTCTGGCTGATCCTCTCCCTTCTCACCTGCACCACCAGAGGAGAAGATTATTAGGAGACCAACAAAAAAATCTACATAGGATTTGGGAATATGGCGAGGCAGATCACAGCATACTCTTTCGGCCAAGCTATGACTGTCAGTGGCCTGACCCCGGCGAGCTCTGACATGAATGCAGTCGGTCTTCGGAGGTTTGTCATTCTTCTTCGAGGCATCTCCAGATGCTGCTTCCTTCTTGTTGGGTTGCCCCGTCTCTGAGGTTGCCCCTCCTCCCTTCTCTTCTTTAATTCTCTTGCAGCTGCTGTCACCTTTGCCACCTCCACCATTCTCCTTTTGCTAGAATGAAAGAATTATGTCAGCCTTGAGTCGATGATAGACATCGATAGAACATAATGATGATCAAATTTCATGGTCCTTTTCCCAACCAGGACCTCACGATACGCAGAGAGAAAGCACATCTGTAGCACTCGGTGTCGGAAAAGCTGTTCTTTATGACCGACACCAGAGCTCAGATAATTCTTGAATTTAGGGCATGCTGAGAAGTAAATATAGAAACTAGGAGTATGTCGTTTACCTTTGATCTGGGAGATTTATCTGCCTTCCTCTTCCTTGAGCTGTTGCTGCTTACGTTAGTAATACTTGTTTCCTCAACATTAGCAGCACCACGAACGGGATAACGAATATTAGCAAGATCAGGCCATCCGTTACTGAAACAGTCGATTGATCCATGAACGTCGCCGTGGTTCGCGTTCTTCTCCCCGCCGCAGCCACTGGGAAGCGCCTGGAAGGAAGTCTGCATCTGCCTGCAGTAGCCGCTGCCGCGAGGATTATAATTTGAGTGCTCTCGGCCCTGCTGCTGCCAATTCAGCAGGCACGCCCCTTGCCTCTCCAGAACCGAGAGATCATCAGGAGGAGCTCGTAGGCCCTGCATGATCTTTGAAGGCTCTCTTCGAACGCTTTCAGACAGCTCTCGCCCTATAGCCTTCTGAGGACCTTTATATATATACAACAAATGGACTGGGGGAGTGGATCAAATGATCATGGAGAGGGGAAGGAAGGAGTCGACGGAGGTGAAATCAGAAATGATCCAAATGGGAGGAGGCCAGTTGTTGCCAGTGAGCCTCGCTTCGACCGGTGGGTCCACCCTGACGTGACCGACGGCGTGGCTGTGTCTCAGAAATCCAAGCCTGATAGAGAGAGAGGCGAGATATGCTGGGGCCGAAGAAAGGGCTTCCACATGGCCTCGGCCGCCGTGGCACGTCCAGATCCAACCGTTCTTCCACGCCGGCCCGCCGATGCCGGCTTCGACGCAGAAACGCGATGTGAAAAGCCCTGATTTCCATGCAACACCGGCGGGACACCCATCCCATGCAGAGGCAGCATCATGGTGAGGGGGTAGTTGGCCGATGTTGATGCTGTTTAGTTCGGATGAGTACGACACATTGAGGCTGGATTAGGCTAATCATGAAGGGGCTCTCTTGCTTGTTGAATTGTTGATTTCAAGATGGGATGGAAACCCAACATTCAGGGCCTCCCCTGATTGGCATTAAAGTCTCGCGGAATAAGGTTTTGCCATAAAGCTCGCAAGATACTATCACGGACGATGTGATACTAGGAAATCTAGCCTTTGCATAAAAATGTGTGTGGTAAATGGTTAGCTTAGGTGATATCCGTCGGGGCGCAGGATTTGACATGCACTCGAGACTTGTCGGCTCTCACGTGAGTTCACCAAGGGAAATATAGCCATTGGTGGACTCGAGAGGTGAGAGAGAGAGAGAGAGAGAGAGAGAGAGAGAGAGAGAGAGAGAGAGTTTGGAATTGTGGCAGTGAAATAAAACCCCGCAGGAGATGCGGCAACGACTTGCAGCTCTCGTCGTCCCTACACTCCCCGTCCGCTCCTCTTCTTGTCGCTAATTTCCAACCATAAATGTCCCGCTATTCTCTGGCCCATAAATGGCATATCCACCTCTCCTTTTCTCCTGACTCAATAGAACAGCTAAACAAAGAATGATTTGTAGGAATCACTTCTCCCTCGACATCTCCCCTGTTCTCAGCCGCTTCAATCTCGTGACGAGGAATGAGACAATCATTGACACCTTTGGCATCTCAGGGTTCTTATTTCGACTAAGTTTTATCTTAATTCACTAAAATCCACCTCTCTCTCTCTCTCTCTCTCTCTCTCTCTCTCTCACGCATGCATAGCTTGCTGTAGCTACCTCTCCTGGTTCTTCGTTGTTCTAATCTTGTGCAAGGGAATGGGACGGATTCATTGAACACTCCCAGTTTAACTTTTTTTCTTTTTAGCAAAGCATCTCCAGAAGAAAAAATATAGCGTAGTCTTTGTCGTCCGTCTCTAGCTTTAGTTGGAGGGTCAAGGATAGATGGGAGAAAGCTGACGGTGAACGCCATGCTCCTGCATGTGGCACGATGCGTAAAGCAGCATCCTTCATACGTAGCTTAGTTGCCAATGTCTGGTCTGAGAATTTTTAGCTGTGCACTTCAGCATGATTCATCAATTTCTGCTCGCGCATAGGCACATCCCTTTCGATCATAACATACATAGCGTTCATCAGTTGCCATCTCGTGATAACGAGAGAAGTAGGTTGTGGTGCAAAGGAAAATGACACTGTTTCAGACCAGCATACCAATTAATTCCATTTAAAGTGATGTTTTCACGAGAAATAATATATATATGCTCCAGCGGTGACTTTGGTAAACTTGGCACAAGACATAGCTATCTTCTCCATTGCAGATAGAATGGTCGGACATGCAACGAATTGATTGCTCGACTAAAAGTAAATTTCTATACGAACATAAGCAATTTACTCCTTTGCTTTCTCCCCATGGATTCATTAAAATGGTGAAAGAAGAACAGGCACGTCTCTTTGTTGGTTTTGGTGTCATATTTCTGTCCCAAGTATTAGTAGACTCATGCAAATATCATTTATCTCACGTTTCCAAACCTGCTTTCTTCCCAAGTGGAATCTACGCAAATAAAAACCTGAAACATCTAAGA
Organism: Musa acuminata AAA Group; assembly: GCF_036884655.1. Taxonomy (NCBI): domain Eukaryota; kingdom Viridiplantae; phylum Streptophyta; class Magnoliopsida; order Zingiberales; family Musaceae; genus Musa; species Musa acuminata. Next base: position 8,078,028 of record NC_088332.1, read on the forward strand.
AAGAGATCTATTGCTCATGCAGAAAGCACCGCTACATGACAGGATAAGGTGGAGAGAGTCTGGCCATATAGCACCACTAAAAGAACGCGCGTCCTTCCGCCTGTGTGGGGCTCCCTCTATCACTTGGACGGTCCTATCTCTGTAGTGAAGGGTTTAGTAGTGAAATAAATGGTAGGTGGGGACGTTGTGGAAGGAGATGGAGACGAGGTGTAGCGGTGGATACAGGGGAATTTAAACAGATATATAAATGCTTGGGGAAGGAACATTTATGGTTTCAAGCAATGCGTGGCTTGGATTTTTTTTTCTTTATTTCCGAGGCTTTTCTCTCTCCTTTGTGCCGATAAATGTTGGCTTCAATGTCTTGCTTCTTCTGAGTGCTCCGTAGGACGGGGGGGAAGGGCTGACAAAAGTCAATTTTACGAGCAAGTCAACGTCACGTTTAAGCGATCTTTCTCTTCGGATGCATCGAGCAAGGCACTATAGTGTAACAGTGAATACATGCCAATTGGTTTCACGAGAACACTGGAGCTAGCGACAGTCTGAACAGAGTCTCTGTTCTTGCCGATGCTCGCTCTGAGTCTGCGATCTGAGTACATGGCATTGTCTTGGCAAAGAATTTGGAACATCTCCTTGTCTTTTCTTCTTCAAGATAAATTACTGAAAGGGAGATCATCTCCCTGCATAAAGAGGTGACTCTTCACTCACAAGGCTGTCTCGATCGGACTACTGGTCGCTTCACCGCTCTTTTCTAGTTGGCTTGCGTTAGACTAAAGCAGCTGCATGAGATGCTCAGAACCGGGGCTGCCATCGGAGGGCACGGGCACCTGACAGGAATAATCTTTACATCCTGACATTAAGCTGGGAATGCCTGAAAGCATTTGCAACCTCCACATAAGACAACGAGAAAACTCCAGGTCGGGACTAACTAGGAGGGTTGAGTCGAGTTGGTCCATGGCTTCGCTTCCTGTGGATCGTAAGAGTTCCTGTGTCCCATCTGTTGAGAACTCAGGTACCGACCAGGTCAGGGACAACCCCGCCATGGAGGTTGTTCATCTTGGCACAAAATGCTTTTTAGCTTCATCCATCCTCCGTCGACCGCACCCTCCTCCCTCTTCTTTCATTCAGACGATCCAATCCTATCAGCTCGATCGCTTGGTGTGTGGCACTGCATGTTTGGTGGGCTCTCCTACCCCTTCTACTTGTCTTTGCCCGAAGGAGGTGGACCAATCGAGGATCCATGCCACATGATGTTGTTGTGGAGTGGTGTATTATTGGCACCATTTCACATGAAGGCATTACATGTGTGTTGAACAGAGAATAGACAGAGAAATATAGTGGAGGAAGTGTCGCACAATGTCTAGTGACAATGGATGTAACAAAAGAGCTTGGAGCAAGAAGATGAAGCCATGATCCGTGTCACTTCTTGATAATTTCGCTAGCTCCAATGTATCCAAAGAGACATCGTTTTGCTTTCTGACTCACTTTGTTAACATCCGTCCAGCTTCAGGTAAGTCGAATAACCAAGTAGATGAGGATATCTTCAATGGATAGAGATCAAATAAGTTTGAATGTGAAGCAGTAGAGTAGACCAAACGGGCAGTGGAGAGATGTGAGATTGTCGGGAGGGTCTCTGCCACCCACTTCCACGTGGTCTTGTCTCCAATTTTTGTGGCCATGGAGGCCATCATGTAACTCACCACTGAACCAACTTCCATCCACCCTCGCCTTGTCAGAACCTCATTCCCATGGATCATATTCTTCCATTGATCTGAGACTTCGCTGTGGCTTCAAAGACCAGCTTCAAATGGCATAGCTCGAACCAGAATACCAATCCCAAAAAGAAGCTTAGGTAAAGGAACCAGACTTACAAGCAGCTTCTCTTACGATCCAAGAACAAAGAATTATCCAACCGAGGACATATGGCTCTTACTCCCAATGCCTTATCCCGATCTTGCGGAAACCAAATCGATCGTTCTGAAAGATCATATTCTGATATGCATGTAAACATGAACCGTGAGGTGTCACTCTCATGCAACTAATGGACGTAATGCACAAACACCTGGATGTTTCAGAACCCGACTCAAGGTGGAGATGCAATGGAATGGATATGGATAGTCGTAAGCCCAGGAAACTGCCACTCACTAGACTCCACCATCATGGGAAGCCATTGTTGTTCTTCATAATGCGTTTGTCCATATCATGAGCTTTTTATACACTAAGTTTGAGCCATGTTGGAAGGATTATTAGGTTACGAAATCATGATATATAGATAGAATCAACGAAAAGATTAGACAAAATCCTCTATTCTGTTGAGGGATCCTCCTTCCTGATCTGTATAATCTAACTAAGATTTGATTAATATTGACCAGAGTCGATCACGGTCAACGGTCAACTTCCTGTTCTCTGCAGTTGCTGCCGCGAGCACAGTGGCATGCCGGTGGAGGACTCCCCAGAGAAGAAGCTTCAACGTCGGGCAGTTCTTGGTCGGGTTTGGGCTGGAGCAGTAGGAGATCTTTCTCACGTCTTCCTCCCTGCTTCTCCTTCCAAACTTCTCCTCTCTTATTCTTTCCTGAAGCGACGCGGGTGAAGGCACACGGGCAGCGGCGGTGCGCTGTGCGAACGCAAGCGCGGGGTCGGGGAGAAGTTGACTTCGGTCAACGATTCGACTCGAGCCGGAATCGTTGCATGGTAAGGATGACAGTGAGTTGCATGGGTTTGGCAAGATGCCTACCGACGAGAGCCAACGACGTTTGGATTCAGCTAACACCGTCCGGTAGATTCCATTTCATGTCAGCTTTTGACAATCTGTGATAGATTTAGCTGGGAATGAGCCCGATCCACAATCAAGCATGACTAAGATCAACATACGAAATCATGATTTTAGTGGCCATTCAATGATTTCTCATGAACGATCAATTGTGGTGTCATGAGATGCAATTAATGTATGCAACACTTACGGATTTCAAGAATCCACCAAAAGCAGTATATTCTTCTTCTTGCTCTAGAAAACAAGGGTACAGAGAACACGGTCCCTATATCTCCTACGATGATGATGATTGGGCAGGTAATTGACATGACATTATTTAAGAAAATAATTGAAATATATTTTTACGAATTATAAATTGATGTGATATTTTCTAGAAATTAGAACATTAATTTTCCTTTTGTATCTTTGTATTCTTATGCCGATGGATACACTTAACCATGGAGGGCGATCAAGCGGTCACGAATTTTAAGGGCAAAACTGGGATCAAAAAGATCTCCGCAGCCACGGCTCCGGCACCAACACCGGCGCTAAAAAGCGAAGCAAGTCGAGAAACGTATCGTCCGATTTGTGGAAAGATTGGAAATCACGCGGGAGGATGGAGTCAGAGGGTAACATTAGTGCTACGAATTATGTAGTAGAAGAGGAACCCTAGTCGATTCTCTTGTTCTCCTCCTCCCTCCCCAAAGATCGCCAATTCTTCTCGGATTTCAAAGCACTCGTTTAATCTCGTCATTTTGAAGTCGCTTCCCTCCTGATCTTGATCTATTCTGACGCGGATTTGGAAAATGGGTTTATCAGGGCAAAGGGCGGCCTCGAATCCCTCGGCCATGCTTGCAGCGCTCGTAAGCAAGAGGGATAAGCTCCAGGACGAGCTACGGGTTATCGAAAGACAAGTAGGTCCTCGTTCTTGGCTTCTCTTCTTTTCTCTTCCCCGGATTTCTTTTAGATTACCGACCTATGATCTCAATAAAAATAAAAGAAGGATCTTTGTGGGTTTTTTGGCGAAAAAGCTTTGATCTTTGCCCTAATTAGCAGTATTACTTTTTAGGCTTCAGTGGTATCTGATTTGGATTGTGTTTGGTTCCTTGTGTTTCGTCAAATTGGTTGGGAAGAACTGGGCGTTCTATATTCCTTTTATGTGTCTCTTCGAGAACGAGGGTTTCATGCTTTATTTCGTTTCCCATTCTATGATTCAAGTGTTGCTAAGAATCTTAGCGGCAACTGAATTACTCGTGCCTCTTATTCTTTCTTATCGTACCCCTTTCATCCCCTGTTTGAACTTCTATTTTCTCAAAAGAACTGGTTGGGCTGAGAGCATTTTGCATATAAAAATTAAAAAGGAAATTGGGCTTCATAGAATCATATCCAAGAGCAATGATCCGAAGATTGATAGTGGCAGTAGATATGCTGTCCAAATTATTTAAGGAATGGTTATTTGTGTAACTTTCTTCTATAACACAGAACGAGGAATGTTCTTTTATGGTAAATAAGCTTCCAACATAAGCAGGGGTGACATTTTAAAGTTTGAATATGCTCAATTGATGTTGTCAATTTGTGATATTTCTTCAAGTGAAAAATGTATTATGCCAGCATTCTGGTTCGAAAGAGAGAGCCAATAGTGATAGTACAAAAACAAAAACAAAAAAAATACTGACTTAGTTTTCTTGATCTGGAAACTTTGACAACCACTTTTAAGCTTGATCGTCTTTACTTATCTAGTGTGTCATAAAGCAACTACTGCCTATATGTATGGCAAACCCAACCTATTTGCATAATATCTTCCATGTGTTTTGGAAAGTGTGAAGAAGCTCTTTTAATTGTCTAAGAAGCTGGAGGGTTGCAAGGGATCATGCACTAGCAGTCTGAAAACTTCCATTAAACTTTATTAAATCCATATGTTATCACTAAAACCTTGGTTGGGATATGAAGATATTTCGCATGAAGATTATTTTCTTGATATAAGAATTTATAAGTCTTGATTTTTTACTGTATTAAGTTAGAAGTGAGTTCATTTACCTTTGTGCAACTTTTTTTTTATCTGACTAAATAGTTTTTTTCTTGATGTCATGATCTGGAAATATGTCCACGATCTGATCATATGTTCTGGAAATTAATAACTGGGAGGAAATTTCACCATTACCTATGTTTTTTTTTTGTTTTTTCGTTTTGGGCAAACATGTACTTCGTCCCATTAGTTGCAATGGGTATTCATGGTTTTTTGGTTGAATATCAATTATTAATTGCATCATCACATTTTCTGCTGTACTCTGTTAGGTCTATGACCTAGAAACTACATACCTACAAGACTCAAACCAGAATGGAAGCGTGCTGAAAGGTTTTGAAGGTTTTTTATCATCATCAAAGGGCACTTCTAAGTAAGTTTATTGCAAAATGCTTTTCCCTTCCTTTGTAACTCTTGGGACTTCTTTGTGGTTGTTCCAGTCGGAGACTCATTTCATGGGAAACCTCCGAAGTGGCTCTATTTCATTATATTCCATCTTTATTGTAATTCCATTCATTTAATGTCCCTTCCCTTCCACATCATTCACATTCATTGGCATATGATTTGTTATTCATAGTATATATGCTTCTGCATATGGAAGGTTAAGAATTCATCATATAATAATCGAGAAATCACGACGGATAAGAAAAAAGTGATCCTAAAATTTGGCCTAACACACATAGTAACATTCCATAGAAAATATCTTAATTCATCGAATGATCATGTTCACTTGTTCTCGTGGAATATGCGCCAGGTATCTCATAGAAAATTCATTCATAATCAATTCCTAAGGATGTCATGAAGTTCTTTTGGTTAGAACATTCCTTTTCTGTTGATGTACCTGTACAATCAGTCGTATGCCTTGTGAAAAAGTTTTCTAATCTGCCCTACTTCTAGGATTGCCAACTAGTTGGACATGCCATTACATAACAAGGAGAAAAACTGCAAGTATGTATAGCTGTGAATTAGATGCTAAAGTAGGATTCAATTTATGTGATTTTGGTTTTTGTTACTATTTTATTTAACTAACTATTTTATCCAAACTTGCTATCTTTTGTAATTTAATCCTTCAAATACCATGTATATCACACATGGAGTTCTAACTTTTTCCTCTTGCAATGGAGAGGAGCACTACTATTTTCTACACATGCCTATATTTGTGTGATTGTGTATCTGAAAATTGTTTATTGTAAGTTCAAAATCATTGGTATGTTTGGGCCTGTGTTTTAAGCATTGAGGTTAATCTGGCATATCTTTGTACTTTGTAGTACATCATGGTCCCAACCAGGTCTGACAGGCAGGTGTACCATGGTACAGGGATTTTTAATTTTTTTAAGGTCCGTACTGATCGGTATGTGCTGGCCTGCATTTAGTCTGGTACAGTTACCAGTAGTGTTTTACAGACCTTGCTGGTGACAAACTTCTTGAATATAGCTAGAAATTATTGGGTATACCAGATTCAGATATTTCCTTCTTTTAAATCACCAGATCAATCTAAAATTTGAAATCCTGAATGATAGGTATAGCTGAAATATTGCATTAAGTGTTTCTCAGTTGTAATATATCATTCTGATGCATTGTGGTGTTTAGGACAGTAATGATGCCTTCTTTGCAGGGAAATAGAAATAAAAATTACATTGGCAATTGTATGTTCTAAATGAGCTTCCTCACTTGGTTCATATGGCATTTTAATGCATTCTTAAATAATAGGCAGGGATAACATTCTCATGTAGATAAGGAAAAGCAAGTCCAGGTTTATAACTTTTTCATTTGTATAAGATCAAACAAATTTGTGTGCACCAAGAAAATTGTGTCTTAAATTCTGACATTGGGGTTGTGCTCTTAATGTTTGGGCCTTGCACCTTCTTTTCCTTAATGTTTATATTGAAATAAGGCATACGAGAAGCTACATATTTTGAATTTGTTTGATCATGAGAAAAATGATGGCCTTGTAAAAATTGACTATGCAGCAGAAGTTTATGCTGTTGCTCTATTGAATCCTTCTGAGGTCACTGTCTAACATCTGCAAATTCTGTTTGTATTTACTTATGTTGCTTGAGCATCCATCTGCATGTTATGGGACACCATTTTTTTTCAGAATTCCTAGCATTTACAAGAGCATACATACCACAAACTTCAATGTATAACCTTTTATATGATGTACACTTATTCTAACAATAATATTATTTGAAATTATGTTTTCAGCATGAAACGTTCCAGAAAGTTTCAGCCTGAAGACAGGTTATTCTCCTTGTCATCGATTACCTCCCCAGCGGTATGTACTTCTGAAATAGCCCTGGTTCGAGTGTCAATTTTATGCAGCTCAAAGTAAACTTTAATTAGAATCAGAAAATGATAGCACTAGATTTTCTATAAGTTATATCTGATTTATTTTATCTGAAAATTCTGCCCACTATTCTTATATATATGAAGTTAGATATGTTTTAACTCTTATCACAACATTTTTATGAAGTTTTATCTGAGTTAAAATATATAAAACCTGTGGTCTTGTGGTTCAAATCTGTCCTCCTGTGGTCTTGTTTCACTCTATCCTTCCATCTCTTAACACATTTGGGGTTTAATCCACATGTGGAATATGATTGGCGGACTGCTTCATCAGAATATTACATTATGGCCAAACATGTGATATTTGGTCAATAATGCTTTGGTGGCTATGTGGGACTAACTTGGCATGTCTAAAGATAAAATTGAGCTTGCATGGGTCCCATGATTACCCACAGGGAAGCCACCTCGAACATGAGCAGTAATTACCAACGTATGAGGCACATGAAGTACGAGTTATAGCATACATTCACATCGTGCAACATTGACGTAAACAAATTTGTCATCCCATGTGCATATTCAGCATGCATGAATTGTTTCCTGCAACTTCTTAAATGTCTATTGGGTAAAAGGATGATCACCTTCTCCCAAAAAGGGCATGCCTTGAATAGTAAGGATGACCCGCCTTCAATGTTATGCAGAGATAAGCAAATCTAACCTTTGACCTTGTGCTTGTGTTTTAGGTTGAAGAACATGTAGCTGGCCGAGATGGTGAGTTTTCATCAGACAATATCCAAATTACTTTCTAGCAAACAAGCTACAATTGAGCAGTTGTTTTTTTGTCTATTTATAGATGGAAGGTCTGAATATGGTCCAGGTCGATCAAAAGGTGGAGGTACTCCTGCAAATGGACAGTAAGTACACTAACTACTACTGATGCACCTATAGATATGGCAAGGACGTGTCAGAGGCAGTTCGAGGGCAGCATAACTTGTTCCTTTCTGTTGTATTATAATCGGACAGATTCAGAAAAGATTTGATGAGATCTTGAAACCCCATGTTTGATTTTTCAAATAGTTTTGAGGTGCTCTTTTTCCAATGTTGGAATGTCATTTGAATAGGGGGTCTCTATTTAACTTTGCCATCTACAAGGCTTATAGTACTATAGCCATTTTCTGTATTACCAGATACAACTGGATAGCCTTCATGCAGTCAAGAGATTTGTTCAATCTAGAACTGCCTCTGGCTGATAATTTTATGCAACTTATGGTCAAGTCGTATATTTTTCCAAGTAGTGCACTGCAGACATTGTTGTGAAAATTTTCCCATTATGTTTGACGTAATCATATGCTATTACAATTTCTAGATTTTATTCTGAATGAATTTTCTTATCCTTAGCATGATGTACTCTTTCTCAATTAGTCTTGGCTAACATTCTTATTCCATGGTTCATGCGACTAATGGATATCTTGTATTCCATTTTTTCCAGAGGAAAGCCAAAGAAGGGAGGAAGAATTGCTTCAAGAGAAGGCAAAAGGCTCAGACCTTCAAGTGAACAGGAATTGGATGATGAAGAAGATCTTGATATGAGTTTGAGATGATTGTTGTAGCACTAGTTTACTCTTTATGTTTGGTAATTTATGGGCTATGTTGACTAAGGCTTTGCTGAAATCCTCCACATCTGATGTCTAGACTCGGACTACTCTTTGGTCCATCTGCTATTCCACTTATTCTCACTGATGTTTCATATCTTGATGCTGGACCTGATAGAATCTAGACGAGTGGACTATAAATTCTCTTCTGTGTACCAACTTGAGAAATATGTTGTATTCTGATGCTGCACAGAAGTTTCTATTGACTCACTCATTCGATCACCAACCAGAGAAACCATGTCATCCTGTTATTTGTGCATATGCTTTGATGCATCATCTACCGATGATCTCCAGTCGGTTATTCATCCAACTCGACCAAGCTTCCTAGATTCAAAATGGAAGGTTTGATGCTCATCTTGCCCGGTATTTGTAATCCGATCAAATACTCCATTACTGCGTGCTTATCAAGCTCTGCTTTGTGATCAAACTACAAGAGCGACAGGAATCAAGTAATGGCTACTGCAGATCATGCCATTGCTTTCCTGATTTAATACATGCTCATCTTGTTGTTATGAACACTTTCCTGCGGACGCCAACCTCGCAGCAGAATTGCTCCACCGCCGCGCCGTCCTGCTCCGCGAAGGCCAGCATCCCCTCCCGCTGCTCAGCCGTGAATTTAGTCCTGATCCTCTTCCTCGACACGATGAACTGATGCTGCTGATGTTGCGGCGGGGGCGGCCCGGCCATCAGCTCCTCACTCGACGACTCCGTCGCCGCTCCCACACTTGCACCAATGCTGTTCCCGGTCTGCAGCAGAATTCCGGACGAGCGGGATGGCTTCAGGTTGTGATAGTGAGGAGTTAAGAGGTGGAGGGAGCAAGCGAGGGATTCTTCCACGGGTGCTGCCATTCTGAAGGTGGCACAGCGAAGAGTCCCAAGTCGGTGTCGCTCGGATGGCAACCGCAAGCGGCGCAGTCGAGCGAGTCGTCGCTGCATGGCATGAACTCGCAGCAGCCGTCAAGGATGTCGCCACCGAGGCTGGTGACAGAAGGATTTGAATCTCAAATGTTGGATATGTCCCTCATGAATATAAACATCTAAATGCATCGTAGCATCAAAAGTGTCTAATATTCTTGTAAAGACAAGTCTAATGTATCTTATGGATACAAACATCCATTATATTTTTGTACGAACGAAAGTATCCAAGGCATATAGGCATTCTTTAAGGACCTCTTACTCGAAATAGATAAATCAATATGTTGAGAACTTCATGGTAGGTTAACAACCCTTAATCCTTCCTTGCTTAGTGTGGGTATGTTATCAAGTCATGAAGGCCATCCTACCTAAAGTGGGTAGGTTAGCATGTTTGGTAGCTCTCTTGCCTGTAGTGGGTTGGTCGACAACCTCCGAGCATTCCTTGTTTGACTCCGATAAGTCATTTTGTCTGATAGGGATAAATCAATTGGTCCAAATGACTTTTATCGGATGTGACTAAATTGGCCAACCAAGAGGACCTTTGCTTAATGTGGGCGGATCGACTGATCCAAATAAAATTTTAATTTAAGAAGATTTCGTTGAGTTTTAGTCGAACTTGAATTTAGCCTAATCAAAATTTCAATCGGATTTCAATTTGATCCCAGAATCAAGATCAAGCTTAGGCACAAGTCATCATTCAAATCTTAGTTAGATTAGATATGACTCAAATCTAAGTTATGGTAAAAGTCACGCCCAATATCAATTATTGAAACAAGATGTATCTTATCCAAATCATATCTAATCTTAGTTATTGAAACAAGAGACAACTTATTGACATTAGCTCAATATTAGCATATAACTTAGTCAAATCCTAGTCCATGCAGGACTCATTGAATCATAAAAAGGAATTGGTGATCCCGAAAGAGATGTAATTCTATCTCTTTATACCACAGTCCAACACAACAATGACTTCTTCAATCACAACCTACTTGTTAACTAAGGGGTTTGCAACTTCTTGAAAAGGCAATGAAGAAATGAGAAAAATTGAGAAATCTTAAAAAATAGAAATGCCTTCATATCTCATGTCTATCATTCACTGTTCGAGGATGGTGGGTCAGTCAATCGATCGAGATGCTCCACCACCCGTGATATAGGCATCTTCTTTATTGCTTGATGCAAGCATCTCAGCAACATGCAAAGTGAAACTACAGAATCTCCTCTATCACTTGATATGAGTGCCTTGGTGTTTTCTACCGTGAACCATCAAGTGAACAACCCAATGTGAGTGGATAGGAGTTACAGGTCTTGCAGATTAAGCGAAGACAAGCATATCTACTACAGATCGAGTGGGACAGGTTTACACCATTTAATATGGGCTCTTTGAAATTGTTGTAGCAAGGAATCAATTGTTATTTTCTTTAGCAGCTGACGTGGGCATCTCAACTACTTTAGAGCAAGGTCTGTCGTATTGAATCGTACCGTCCGATACGGGCGGTACGTACCGGTCCGATAGGTCAGCGGTACGTGGATCCTCCGGTACCGATCTGCACTATAGCAGTGCACTGCACTGTTGAAGTAGAAGTACAGTGCACCAGTACACTATAGCAATGCACCGTAGCAGTGCTACAGTGCTCGGTGCACCTGGGTGTACTACTCGGTACATCGTACCGTACCGGTACCGAGCCCAGGTCAAAATACCGGTACCGTACAGTATTGCGAACCTTGCTTTAGAGTAGATCAGTCAATGCTTTATGATGTTGGCTACTCTATCACCTAATTACTATAGCAGTTTAGGCAATGTCCCTTTCACTTGATGTGGGTAGACCAGAGTTAATGGTCTTTCAATCGTTTGATCACATGAGCATGTTGCCCGAGTAGTGATAGGGTCTATTTTGGGTCCAAGACACGTCACACCCGATGTCATACGTTAGGTCAGAATCCGTACCAAGTCGTTGCTTGGCACATCTTGGGAATCCCGAGACGACACTGCCCCCAAGACACGATAAGTCAGAATCCATACCACGGCAATGTTTGGCATGTTCATCACGCTAACCCGTGTACTACTGACCCTCAGACAATAGTATAAAGATCTCTGGCCGACATCCGACCTAAGGGGGGAAAAACAATTCCACCAACAACTGATTTGCTCATCGGAGGGGCCACAGTCGGGAATCACCTAACGAAGGCCTATTTTTGCAGGAAGGCGGTCACCCCGAGCCACGAGCGCCTCGACTAGGAAATTGCCACCCAGTGAGGGAGGTCGAGCTGTCACTTATCTCGGGAATGGAGAGACGCAGCTCGACGCTGACGACGCTCGGACCAACAAACGCTAACCAACACCCCGTCGCGAAGGCCCGACCTACCTGAGCGTCCAGCTCAGCCAACAAAGAACTCCCGACATCGACCCGTGGACCTAGCCGTGCTGACTCATAAGCCACGATACATTTGTTTACCAACAAGTAGATGGTAAAAAATTCTTACTCCCCGATGTGGGTAGATTAGGGAATCCTATAAAAATTCAAGCAAGAAAAGTTTACAATTGATATGGAGAGATCAAGAGGTTTTGTAGTCAAAATATGCAGGCAGATCAGCAGGTTGAGGAATTCTTCCCTACCTAGTGTGGATAGATCAATAAAATGTAGCAAATGGTCGACAAACTTTGAGAGAGCCTTACCTAACGTGGGTGGGTAAGTAGCTAAAGAGCCTAAGTTACATATTGGGAGGCCCATAATGGTTTCTTCCTTTGAAGTATTTGATGTCCTTTCAAAATTATTCATAATGTTAAAAAAGCTATGATACTATATTAGAAAATCTCTTAGAAAGATGATGTCCATCGAGGAGAATAGAGAATCTTTGAAATTTTAAAAACTCTTATTGGACATAAAAACTTATAATCCGAATCTGTATGCCTTTACTCTAATTCATCTCTCCTCCCAAATTATATGCCTAAAGTATTATATAAGCTTCTTATTTATGGATGGATAAACTTAAAACTTTGACTTCATCTATAATAACGACTCTTATTTTAACTAAGACTCCTAAATTATAATCCTATCAAATAATAAAATTATATATAATCATAAAGTTTAATTTATATTTTAACATCCTCCCCTAAATTAATTTTTATAAAAAATATTATGAAAAGTCTTGAAGTTTGATGCAATCACCTATCACCTTTGATGTTGTTATGGTGTGTAGTGTTTTTTAGCTACACAATCCATAATAACCATCCATGTGCTCAATATGTCTTATTTGTCATGATCAACCATAAAACTCTAATTTATCTAAAATGAATCTTATTTAATTTCATTTTCCATCTTCGATCCCTATTCTTTTTTCATCTTAGCTCTAAAGGTCCATAAAATAATACTTTCATCTAGTATTGATTGAGAGATAAGCTTGAATGTTTTTTTTATTTTTTCTTTGTTTAAACCCAATTCTTTCTTATGTTCTTCAAAAAGTAACTTAAAATCTTTATTTTCATCATAATTTTTCATCTATAACAATTTTTTTTTATCAAATCTAAGTAATAACAATATCCAAAATAAATAATCATCCACACCTTTAATCTTTTCTATTGAAGTGATCAAAATTTCAATATATCAATCTTTCTATATCATCTTTTGTTTGCTATAATATAATCTATCGATTGCTTTCTTGTTGATATCAGAGTGGTGCTTCAAGAATTCTTTTTTATAGACTTTTTATTTCTTTATATTTTCTCTCTACTATTTCTTTCTCTAACAATAATATTTCTCTCTCTCTCTCTCTAAAAATAGCTATATTTCTCTCTCTATAGTGCTATTTATTTTTTAAATAATATTATTTCTCTCTCTATAAATATTTTTTTTTCTAATAAGATAGACTCTCGATGGGATAAGATATGTACTCACAACACCTATTTCTCTCGTGATCTGTGTTTTCAAGATCTAATTTGACCTTAAGAATCAAACATGCTTTGATACCATATTATAAACAAAAAAAAACTTTGATACTATTTTAGGAAATCTGTTAGTAAAGTGGTGGGTAAAAACCCTTCAAAAGAATCTAAAAACTCTTATTAAATATAAAACCTTATGATCCCTCAAACCTCGAATATTTGAGCATATGCTCTAATTGTCTATCATATCAAATTGTATATCTAAAGCATTATATGAGCTTTTTATTTATGAAGGAATAAGCTTAAAACTTTAATTTAAACTATAAGGATGCCTATCTTGACTAATGCTCCTAAATCAAAATTTTATCAAATAATAAAATCATATCTAATATATAATTATAAAGTTTAATTTAAAGAAAAAGAAGCTGCTAGTGGATATTCAATATTAAATGAACTTTTTCGAAGTAAACACATCAATATCCCCCCACCTCAGTTATATAGACAATTAAATCACTTCAAAATGAGGTTATACCACCTCAACAAATAATTACACCACCTTTCACGAGATCCTGAGTTTAAATAGTCTCTCATTTTATTTTTATTTTTTCACACTCGTATTTTTTTTAACTTTATATTATTAACTTGGATATTAAAGAGATATAGTCGAGTTTTTTTTTTATCTCGATCCGGTTGATATATCTTCAGTTCATTTTTAGATTATTCTTCGTTGCCTACGAATCGAGTTGATTCATTCTTTTCTTTTCTTTTTTTTTATCAAGTAACTAATCTCATATATTATAATTTATTAATTTATCTATGTAAGGAGGTATATTTTAGCAAAACAAACATGGTGTAATAGTAAAGTCATTCAATTATTTTAGAGGTGACAAAATAAGATCAAACCTATAACACAATGTGTGGTTCCAATTATTGGGAAGAACTCTTATCCTGAAGGATTAGCTGTTTTGAATTAATCCCTCAAAGCCTATCCTTAGCATTGCTTCTTATCACAACTATTCATGAATCATGTGACTTTATAAATGTATAGTTTTCTTTGTCCAGTTGTTATTTTATTTATACATATATTATCGTTCGATACTCCAATATATGGTATCATAAGTAGTAATTATATTAATATCTTTGGTAACTCTTATTAAAATTTTCATATATATATAATTCAAATAAATTTATATAGATATACAATTAAGTGATTAATTTGATTTTTCTTTAATTTTTAAATGTCATCATCGTCGTCCATACCTCTTTCTCCGATCGTGATGATGGCCGGATGGATAATTAGGATCTTAGTGAAAAATAAAGATCTCAAATACCGAGAAAAATTAATTAAAAAAAATCGTGCGAGAATATATATAAAATAATCTTTACAGCTTCTTGCATGCTGGGGGTGTTTGTTTTCTTCTTCGATCAGGCAAGAATTCGAAATAGACAGAGAGAATGCTGAGGGCCGCGGGGAGGCGAATTCTAGGGTTAGGGTCGGGGCACCGGGCGCCGGCAACGGCGGTGGCCTCTCGTGGTTATCACGAGAGGGTGGTGGATCACTACGACAATCCGCGGAACGTCGGATCCTTCGACAAGAACGATCCGACGGTGGGGACGGGGCTGGTCGGCGCTCCTGCGTGCGGCGACGTGATGAAGCTCCAGATTAAGGTCGACGACGCCACCGGGAAGATCGTCGACGCCTGCTTCAAGACCTTCGGCTGCGGTTCCGCTATCGCCTCCTCCTCCGTCGGTCTGACCCATCCGATCCCTGATTCCCAATTGTTCTCCTATCGCCCAGTATTTTTTTTTTCTTTTATTCGGTGATTTCCTAAAATGGTCCGGATAAACCCTTAGCCGATTTTTCTTTGGTAGCGGTGGATATACTCGTGCTATCTGAATCTGCATCAAGAAAGCAAGCTAATCATGCATCTTGGAATCTATAGCATGATTGCACGTCTGCCTTACAAAGTACAGGAAAAACAGAAGGCTAATTTGGTTTTTATTGATAAGGATTGGAAAAGCAGAGGAACTTGGGTCGAACAACCTCTTCCCAGGGATTGATCCTCCAAATCCAAAGGCTAATTTGATTCTATTGGTTGAACTAAACGTCCAAAGAGATTACGATGTTTGGAAGCGGTTGCTTCATGAGGAAAACTGAATAAATTGAAATGATCGTGGGCAGTTCCTAAGATTTATGTAAGGTGCGGACGGCAATTAAATAGCTCTGGCCTTCCATCAAGATAAGCCCACTTTGTTGTTTCTTATGCCACATGTTCTGTTTGAATTTAAAGGACTGATTTTAATTGCAAAACTTTTGGTGATTAATGTAAGGCGCGAACATGGCTTCCTTTTAACATATAACTGGTATGTCACTGCTGATTAGTGAATATTCTCTTTTCCTTTTGGGAAAATAAGTTTTCATCTTATGATTATGTTCTTTCATATGCACTGAATAGGTAAACACATATGAATTTGTCCTAAGTTTCATGAAGGATTGTTCTACTAGAGTCGTTAATTTATTTTCTGGTTAGTGCAATTTGAAGATGTTGATCTGGTATTAATTGCAGCTACCGAATGGGTGAAGGGTAAACATATGGAGGAGGTGTTATCCATCAAAAACACGTAAATGAAACTCTTCTTATCTTTGTCTTCACATTCTTCAATGTTGAAGCAATACTTTGAACCTTCTATTTTTTCCTGAAGTTCTCTCACCATTAGTTTCTTCTTAAGCACTGTGAATATTTGGTTTCTGTATGCTTACAGTTAACTCCATAACATACTTGCAGATTAGAAAAGACTCTTGAGTCCTTGCTTGAAATCACTGTGCAAGACAGTTGTATAATGGAATCTTGGCCAGTAAAATTCAGTTGCTCTTGTTGAATTATGTTTCCTCTGTTTTCTGAAAGGAAAACAACTGAACTGATAATATATTTTGTTAAACTGTAATTATTCTATAGTTGTGGCAGACGTGATATCTACTTTATAGTAAGTTTCTGATATTAAGAATGTAGGTCAATGATTGTCAATCCTTGACCAAGCAACGAGGAAGATGTTTAATTCACCTTCTTTTGCTTTCGTGATGAGCAATGAATACACACACACAAACACACAAAGCACACATATATATGTATATGTAGTATTTTTTAAATGTTCTCCAAAAAAGCTCAAACGTCTGAGATGACTGAAGCTTTTGATTTGCTGGAATTGCCCAAACTGTCAAATTCTGAGAATTCATTTTTTTATTTTTGGAAGCCTCAAACGAAAAATGAAGCCAAAACCAAAACTTATGTATCAAAATTAAGTATCAGTAGTCTTAAGAAAGTCCTAGAGATCCAATGAAAAAACACTTTTCTAAATGAAAGAACGACTTCAGAGGCATCTCAATGTTCTCAACTTTTGGCAAAAATGTTTAGATAGCTTTCTGCAGTAGTATACATGACCCTAGTGCCAATATGTTGTTTTATATCAAGGATATCATAATTCATAAACTATCCTGAGTAGGGGCTGACAAAGTGGTTGAGGATTAATTTTGTTTCAACCATTTGTTATGAAGGACCCTTTCATTTCGCAGGTTAGAACCTGGCCAATAACCATGTGAACTAGAGGACCTGGTTGTGAAGGCTCATTGGGAAGAGTTTTTGGACACTTGATAGGTCCTGTTTATCAGTGTGTTTTTTATTCATCACTGATGATTTAGTGGACATCTCTTAATAGACTGTGTCATTTGCCCTTGAGCTGCTGTGATTTAATTAAACTTATGTTTATGTTAGCTGTATATTTGATGTATATTATGGGAGAAGAAAGTATCATATGTTTGACTTAGATAAAGCATCATGTTGGACTGGAAATAAAGTAGAAAAGGTGAATTCAAGGTAACAAAAGTAGTAGAAATCATATTTGATGCTTTATTTGTTTATCATGTTATTGATTTGCTGCATTTTTTTCTCTGAATGTTGAGGTTCAATGAGATAATTTAGGAAAACAGGATTAAGGTTCTCAACTAGAGAAGAAACTGGAGCACTGAAAAAGAATACAATGGGGCTAGGAAAACAATTAGCAATCATGATTGGTTCAATCATAGTATTGGTTGTTACAAAATTTTTCAGTGTTTGTTAAACTTGATATAAGAGAATTTTTAGAGATAGTAAGGGGTGTATGGATAGCATAGGAGAACAGAGTCATGATGAACCATCATGATTGAAATAAGACCTTTGATTGTGCACCTATGATATTACAAGTCCTTATTATGGATTTACCTCATATAGAATCAACTCTCGTGTGCCCAATAGCTTTACATATTCTTTCTTGGACAATTAAACTCTTGCAACTGGATGATTGATGGCATGCACTAGTATGACAGGAAAATAACTCATGAGAAGTGTTGACATCAACTTGCATTGAATCATGCATCTCCTAGATCATTTGATCTCTTTCATTACTTCAACATGTATATGTAAGAATCTATACATATTTTCGGGAGGCTAATGGCATACAAATTGTAGTGCAGCAGAAATGGCTTATAGAACATAGTCCATCTACAGTACACTGAGGTTTTTATTTTCAGGATGATTCATGTGAAACATTAAAATGATTGTTTTCATTCTTTAAATGAGGTCCTTGCAAATCTAGTTGTGTTTTGTGGCTTTTGCCAATATAATCAGGACTGGGGGTGGCTGTAAAGAATTTATTTATCAGTAATCTTACTAGGCTGTTGGTTTTTTTTCACTTTCTTGATATATATATTATGTATTTGATGGATAGATTATATAGAGGCTTCCATGTTTGTAGGAGAGTAACTGCCATATATGTTGAAGCCCCAATGGGTTTTTCAATTAAGTTGTCGACAAATCAAATGGTTAGCCACTTCAAATAAAAAAGGAATGGTTAGAGAGCTAATTATAATTTTTCTATGCTTTTTGGTGGAGGTATTGGATTGTAGGAGATGAGTATCCAATTAATTCAAAATGAAATATGACATGTTGACCTAGTGTCCTCTTCTTAATACATGCTTATCATCCATAATTATTTCTTTCATCCGACCCTTTAATTTTATGCTCCTACAAGGATCGATTTGTGGCAAGTGATTCAATATCACAAATGGAATTTATCTATAACAGGATCTCTCTTTAAAATAGAGGGTCAGTTTTGTTATATAATGGCAAGGGTGTTCCATCTCAATGTTTTGCCTACCTTGTTGAATATAAGCTCCTTTCCTGGACTTGCAAACTAAAGCTAATGTTTGATCTGCGAATAATCTATGAGCTCCAAGAAACAAAGTTACGAGTATTATTGCATTTATCATGACTTTCTGAATCAGACAGACACTTATTTGTTGCTCAATTTGAAGAGTCTCAAACTATTGTGTTCCTTCATATTTGCAATTTTTCTAACTTTATATGCGATATTTTACAGAGAAATTGCCAAACACCTTTCTCTTCCTCCGGTGAAGCTCCACTGCAGCATGCTTGCAGAGGATGCAATCAAAGCTGCTGTGAAAGACTATGAATCCAAGAAAGCCAAGCTGGCAGCTGCAAATGCTGAGACTGCACAAACTGAGAAAGTTGCGAGTGCTTAATATACCACTTTATAGTTGAAAACCATGCTACAGCTACGCCACAAGATATTGCTCAGACTATAGAGGACTTGGTTTGCTGTTGGAGTTTACTGGACACCATACAGCGGATGTTGGAATGTCTCTCTTGAGCATGTAGATAATTGGTGTAAGGGTCAATCCGTGTTGTGTTCCTGCACTCATGTAAGTTGATGAAAATTTCCATGAAAATTCATGTGTGCATATTTAATGATTTTTTCCTAATTTTAAAAAACATTGACCAATGGATATTTAGTTTAACTGCGGTCAGCAATGATTATATTGATCTCTCTTTAATTACTGATTAAATTATCGTATAGCGTATACGGCCCTAAAACTCATTTCCAATTAGGCCGGGCAAGACACACTACGAAGAGCGTATCGTCACTTGTAAAGATTAATACAAAGAGCTGGATTTTAATGGGCGGCGCAACTGCCAGATGAGTCCTCCCGGATCGACGCCATCGGCTAACTGGACGGCAGATATGGAATCCTCCGAATCGATGTTTTAGTGGATTTTATTTGAGTGCTATCTGCCCCTCGGATCGGGTGGGTTGTCTACCGAACGTCGTCACTCGCACTTCTCATTGTCAGCCGGCACATTGGACCGACCTCCTGGGTGGGTGGAAAATGCTTCTCTTCTTCCCGTCGGATCTAATCGATCCTCAACAATTCCATGCACCTTCAGATTTGCGATCTCTTCTTGCCCGTTTCGTTCTTTTTCTTCTTTTCTCGTTCTTCCGATCGGGAGGATACCTCTTCTTCTATCGATTGGGAATCATGGGAGTGGTGTTCGAGGTGGTTTCTTTGTGCTTCTTGATTTCTTTTCCTCCCGTGGAACTATTGTTTCTTTAGATGATTCTTTCTTCGGATTTGGTTTCAAGAACACTTCTGGCTTTAGTACGCTCTCCATTCTTTCTTTCTTCCTCTGTTCTGCTCCAAAATCTTCCTGTATTTCTATTTTTTCTGGGTTTTGAATCAATTGGACATTATCGGAGTGCGATGTTATCTCTTTGTGCCTCTTGATTTCTTTTCTCTTTTTCGTGTTGGTTTTTGTTTCTTTAACTGATTCTTTCTGTCTTTTAACTGTTGGATTTGATTTCAAGAACTTGTTGTGACTAAGCTACGTTTGTTTTTTCACTTTCGGTTTCTTGCTTCCTTTTGATCCTTAGATGTCTGATGTGGTCTCTTTGTTCTTCTTGATTAATTCTCCGTGTAGATTTTCATTTCTTGAATTGGTTCTTTCTCCATTTGATATGATTTCACAAACAATTTTGACTAGGATTTTCTACTCTCTCTATCTCTCTCTATATATATCAAGATGGTGCATACAATGTTTACTGATATATTATAGTTTGGATTTTAATCAAGATGGATGAACAATTAGCTTCGTTCTTGATGAAACGTCCTTTATTGAAATACTGTATAAATACAATATATGCATTCTTTACTGATATAATATAATTTCTCTGAGGATGATGAATATAATCAAGATCATGAACAATTAAGTTCTCTCTTGAAATTCCATCCTTCATTGAAGCATTTTTCATAATTTTGAAATTTGAGGAGATAAATGTATGCTATAAGGTCGCAGAACGTTATGAGTTAATTCTACAATTATGCTATGCATTTCTTGTTGCTTTTCCTCTTGTTTTCCATATGCATTCTTCAAGAATTATTGGTCCGTATGCATTTTTCAAGAATTATTGGTCATAATTAGCAGTTATTAAGACGGTTGGAGTAAGGCAGACCGTAGGCAAGGGAAGATAAATGGCCAGTGAACTCAACAACAGCAATCCTGACCATGACTATAGCAAAGAGAAGTTGAAACATAGTAGCAAGGAGGAGATGGTGTCAACCATGACCAACTCAATGCACAGATCTAGCTCGCGGCCACAGCTCGATGTTAGTAGGGCTGCTATACAAGAAGATTCTGAGGACAGGAACCCTACCATTTTGTTGCCGAACCAGTCTGATGACATCTCCCACTTGGCCCTGGATATTGGAGGTCTTCTATCTAACCTACCATTTTCTTTTCCTGGTTGCTTCTTTTAGTAATGTTCTGTATATTACTAAAGAGATTCATCTTCTTCTGAGAAATCCATTCTGGGATAGAATTATCATGCTCATATTCATTGCTGATATATCTGTCATTTTCAGTTTTTTTGGATAGATGGTGGTCGTTGTTTTGTGAAGTTCTTAGGTTTTTTGCAAGGAACCAGTTAATGGTCTGTGTCACATTCTGGCTAGCCATCTCACTGGCATAATATGTCATTATGGACTGGCGTATTGTCACAACCAGCCTGCATGATGGCAAATTATAGAGAGAGAGAGAGAGAGAGAGAGAGAGAGAGAGAGAGAGAGAGAGAGAGAGAGGCAAGGGATGTGGCAGGTTATGAATGTGACATTGCCACTATTATGGAAGGATTTATATGAATGCTACTGCTTATTTTTCAAATGACAAAAGCATATTGATTCCAATTTTATTATCCTCTGAAAGCTGTGTCAACTTCTAATTTTCATGATGCTGCTTTGGTGCTAGGTTCCCTCATTAAGCTGGTATACTTCTCACGACATGAGGAACAGTCACCTGATGATAAAAGGAGATCCATGAAAAAAAGGTTTGGGCTCTCTAATGGTAACAGAAGGAGTTATCCAATTCTTGGCGGGAGGCTTCATTTTGTAAAATTTGAGACGGGGAAGTTGAATGAATGCCTTGACTTTATTTCCTCAAAGCAACTTCATCGTGGTGGTATGTATTGTGATCTTTACAGTATGGTAGAAGGGCCTTGTTAAAAGATCTAGATATTAAAAAAGTAGTAACAGATGAGGACTACAAAATATTATTAGGTAACTGGTGGTTAGTAACCAAGAGAAAGATGTGACTGCCAGAAAGCTGTTTGTTATGACAATCTGGTCTCACAATCTGATCTGAAACTGCCATCGTGATGATCAAACACAATAATTATTACCAGCAGATTAGCTTAACAATTTGGAACTAAGTCATGGCTCCTTCATGAAGCTTAGTCCATAATTTTTTTTCAGACTTTCTGTTAAATATTACTACTGAGTCATTTTAGATTATAGGGATTGATTCACCTTCGTGGCGATCTGGGACTCAAACGGATGATAATATAGTAATCAAGGTAACCTTCACAAACATTACTTATATTTGTTACATTTGTTACAGCATCCATTCTGCTCTTCTTTCAAATTATAAAATTCATTGATGGGCTTTCATGTAGTTCCTTGGGGTCTTTAGAGCATAATAATTTGAGAGATGCTGCCATAAAACATTGCATCATTATGACCATAAGGTCAATTAATGATGTTGGTAGACTGAGGTTATATTTCATTATTTTGTGCCAATCACTTCAGTTAGTTAAGTGTATACATATCCTCTGAGTTACTATGAATTTTCAGCTGAAACAGAAATTTCTTTGAAAACAAAGTACTACATTCTAGTAAACCACCAACTGCTGGTAGTTACATTTTCCAAAAATAACATGCTTAATTCAGTTCCCCAGGTGTGAGCTGACGTATATAGATGACCAAAATTTACAACCTTATGAACAATCCTGTTAGCATTTTTCTTAATTTAACTTAAATTTACAACTTTACATTCTCTTGCTAACTCCAAAATGTCATCTATAATGAACTTCAAATACCATGGATTTGAACTGCTTCCAGTGGTATAGTTGATCATCCCCAGACTGATTCGATCCAGATGGTCTGCAGGCATTCCCTTCTAGCTTTGAACAATCCCTGATAAATCAAACACTGGGAGAAGCCAGCTACTATTATGTCTCCTTGTGAGTTCTTAATCACATATTTTCAAACAAAGAACATACATCATTAAGTATAGGCATGTAACACTATAAAAAAAAAAAAAATATCCTGTAAGTCCTTTAAAACTAAGAAAGTTTTTTATTTTTTTTCTTTCAAAGTACCATATCTGTGATCCGTAGAAGTCGTTATACAAAGTCTGATGGTAAATTATTGTGAAAAATTATTATGATTTTTTTATGAGATTTCCATGTAGTAGGTTGGCTGTGTAGTAACCAGCCCTGGTGCTGATCCACCAATTAGCATTGTGTGTTTGCAATCCATGTCAAGTATAACTGAATTCCTAAGTAGCATCAGGTATCAAGGAGCACTTGATGCATTGCTGTGTTTGGTCACAAAACAACAATAAAGGTTGACATTGAGTTAATATTCAATTTTGGTTCATTTATGCTTCTAAAACCAGCACTTAATTTTTCTATTATTAAGTGTTAAATAAGTCTCCACACAGAAAGTGTGGAATTTTAAAAGAACAGTTTCCTTTTATTTACTATCTTGTTGTCAAAGAAACGTGATAGAACTGATCCTAAAGCTTATACAGAGCTATAGACTCAAATTCTCTTAACCTGTACGTCATGTGGCTTTAGTAGATACTTGAATTTCTGTCTGAAATGTCGTTATTTAAAAAGGAGAGATTATTCATTTATCACATTGTCAAGTTGGATGTGTTAACCAAGTATTTACCAAGATAATAGAATGTAGAATTACATACTTAACAGAGGCACTTCTAGCGCTAACTTCATTAGTCATTTGGGGTTTACACTTCCACCATATCAGATAGGATCAGTCTGTGACTCCATGTGGCGATGTGCAATTGCTGACTTGTCTATGTGGTATACACCTATGGCCTGTTGTACTGTGAGGCTTTCATGCTGACATGCTTTTTGCCACCTGTTGGGAACCTGCTTGACTGCACTTGATGTACCATTATTTATTTGAAGAGGAATATAGAAAATAGCACATTTTAGATAAGATATGCTTATTCTTAGTGGTACCTTTTTGAAGCTGTACATGTTAATCATTCATTCATGTTATCCACAGAATATGATTTCTATGTACCATTTATATGAAGCTGTACATGCAAACAAAGTTCGTTCCATCTTTACTAACTAATCTCGTTAGTACTTTTTCTATGAGGTTTGCTGCTTTTTTTTTTGACTTAATTCAGCTTTACTTGAACCAACACGATTTGGTTGGAATTATAAATGCATGCTGATTGTGCTATAGTAATTAGGCCAGAGGCTAGCCCCTGGATCAGGCTTCAAATAGATGTCTGGTCACTGGTATAAGTTGGACATCTTAAACAGCCAAACCTGTCAAGCACTCCTTTCTTGTGCATTTTTTTTTTCTTATGACCTTACAACAATTTTCTTTTTCTTATCACCGTAAGTCTAATTTATTTCTTGTGGTGGTCTAGGAGCCTTTTAATGTTGGTTTATTTGTTTATTTATTTTAAATAGATGATAAGAGAATGCAACAATTGGATTTCCTTTGTTAGTTTCTCTTTAGACTATTCAGTCTTATGCTCAAGTTTATTCACAACCTTCATGGTGACCAGGCTTCCTATTTGTTTAACTTCAGCTAGAGTTCTTGGTTAAATCTGCTTGTGCATGCTTAAAATTGTTTACATTGCTAGCCCAAGCCTAAGCAATAAAGTATGGTGGTTGTGTGTTACTTGACAGTCGACAAAATTTTTTTCCATATCTGACTACGTTTTGTCTATTAGTCTGACTAGCGACATTGCCCTCAGCAGAGCTGATCAACAAGGGAAGGTTCATGTCAGATGTCTCAACCCTAGGTAATTAGGGTTCTTGGTAATCCATAGCTGATACCATACATATCAGTTACAGGTGTTGTGTGTTTTTTTTTTTTTTTGCTTCTGACTTTGACTTTTTCTTGTTTAGTGGGGGTTGATATTGTGAATATGGTAGTCACTTGTACTCTGTATTTATAATTTTAGATAACACTGGTCTAACTAATGTTAGTGTACTGACTAGATTTCTCGAAAAGGCCACAGGTGGAGGGGCATACAAATTTGCTGATGTCTTGAAAGAAAGGCTTGGAGTTAGTCTTGATAAGGAAGATGAAATGAGTTGCCTTGTAGCTGGAGCAAATTTTTTGCTTAAAGTATGTTTTTTCTCATTTATTCTTTAATGCTATATTTGCAGGAATTTTTATCTACTGGCTTCATAATATTTTTTTTCTTGCTTAAAGTATGTTTTTCTTATTAAAGATGTGACTTTTGTACTTGTTCTCTTGCTTTTTCTGAGATGTTGATTGATGATGCAAATGTGACTTGATTTTTTTGCTATGGATATCATAGATGTTTCTATAATGTAGTGTTTCATTTGTTCAATTAAAGAACATGGGCCACAGATAACCAATTTAACAAATCACCTGACCTTAGCCTAATCACGATAATAATTGATCACTCTAAAATCTGGACAAATGCGAACATTTTCTTTCCTGCTTTTTATGCATCTACCCTTTTCCGCAGTTGGAGGACCAATGTGACAATCTTTCTTTTTGCTGCTAGAATATTAATAACATGCACAAAAATGAATTGATCATTTTTATTAAGAATCTAGCCAAATAAGTTATTGCTCTGCCCACTTTCTTACTCAAGTATCTTAATGACCAGACACAGACTTGGTTTCATTTGTACATTAGATTCTTTGTAAAGAGAAATATTGAGCACTGGATCTTTCATGTGCACCTGATCTTTCCCAACTTCAGTTAATTTAGACAGCTGGAACTGAACAAGAGTTGAGATGTCACAAGAAAGTTCTATAAAGGAAATTATACACTATAGCTGTGTCAAAGTAGGGATTCAGTGGGGTGACATTCTTTCATAATGCTCTAATTCTTTACTGGATATGGATTTTTGCGACAGCAATAATGTGCCAGCTGCTACACAATCTTTTTCTTCTTTAATGTCCTTTCTAATAGTTACCGTACATCTGATATTAATTCTGCCATACTTTGTTAAGGCAATACGGCATGAAGCTTTTACGCACATGGAAGGTCAGAAAGAGTTTGTGCAGATTGATCATAATGATATGTTTCCCTATCTTCTTGTTAATGTTGGTTCTGGAGTTAGTATCATCAAGGTACTGATTATCTGTAATCTTTTTTTTTTAATTTCTTGGTACATTAGATGTTTCTCTAACTGGTTTGCTTCATTAGGTGGATGGTGATGGGAAATATCAACGAGTTAGTGGGACTAATGTTGGTGGTGGGACTTTCTGGGGGCTCGGGAGGCTGTTGACAAAATGCAAGAAGTTTGTGCTTCTTCTTCCATTTGTAGACTCGCTAAGTGAAATTTGTTTAAATTTCTTTCTTTCAAGATTTACACATTTTACAGTTTTGATGAGCTGTTAGAGTTGAGCCAGCAAGGAGATAATAGTAATGTTGATATGCTTGTTGGAGATATTTATGGTGGTTTGGACTATTCTAAGGTATTTAATATCTTATATCGTCTTCTTTCTGTTGCCTAAATAAGTTGACATTTATATTTTATTTTTATCATATGTTATTACTGGGTTATAATTAATGTGTAGGATTAACTTATAATTTAGCTTTTATTGTTGTGTCCTGGTTACACTGCAAGTACGAACCACATTCATTTTAGGGAAGAGAAATCATGCTGTTGATGATGACTGAAAGATACGCCTTTCGTACTTGTTATTTTGTTCAATAGAGGGAAATTTGATGCTGTGAATTGAACCTTGGGGTATGATAGGAGGTCATTGTGGTTCAGAGCATGGAACCACAGGTAGGGCCAGAGGGGTGGGATTGGTTCCAGTTCAAGTTCACTGCAAGAGGAGCCAGAGCAGTCGCAGTTGCCATGGCTATAGAGAGGTGGCTGTGGGATCTCTATATTCCTCTTCTCTTCTCTGTCTTGTGGCTGTGGGAGAAAGATGACAGAAAGGAGAGAGGGAGAGATCACACATCACAGTAAATTTTTTTTTTTTTGTTTTTTAATACTTGTTTTGGTATGCTTTGATTGAAACTGGTTATGTTTCAAATATAACCAATTAGTATTTAACATCAATAGCCACTATACTTTGCCACCTAGAAAGGGTGATTTTCATAAATCGACAGTCCCCATCTGGGCCAGTATGTGTTGTACATGTCCATGAAATGATTTTTTTTCTTATGTGCAAATTGTATATTGTGAAGATGGAATTTCATAGGTCTTTGCTATCTGCTATCAAGGTTTTTATGAATTGAGTTAGCTAATAACCTCAACTATTTTAGGACAAGGATTCAAATCTTGAACCTAAGGTATGTAAGGTATGCCACCACCACGCTAGTCGGTTGTGTTAAGATTTTTGAGATGAGGATTCAAACACTGAACGTAAGTAAGTTGAGTATATTGCCACCGGATAAGGCAGTTGGATCTGAAATTTGGGAAATTGTAAGTGAAATTTTGGTGACGGCGGGATTCGAACCCAAGAACTTCCTATCAACTGTCAAGAACCTTACCAATTGTGCTCATTAGCACCTTCATGACTTTGTTATAACATTTAGTTGGCTGTGATAGTCATGTGAGCTGGGTCCTAAAGAATCATGTTACCTTGTCCTTCTCTTCTCTTAATCACCAATCCTCTAACTGTGCCCATCAAATTTTTACCACAATTGACTTAATAGTTACATGTCTCTAGAAGTTAATTATTCCTCTTGCTCTCCTTTGAGAGTAGGAATCTAGCTTAACAAAAATAAAAGGTCTATAGCCACTTCGTACTAATAATCTGAACAGTTAGAACTTTATTATTTTGTGCACTATTGTTATTGACAAGAAAGCCCTAGGTTGTATTAATTGAATTCTTTTTTCCATCCATTTTAACTTCAAGTGCTATTTCTCAGTAGCACTATTATTGTCATACTATGTGTTTTTCAGATGTTTCTGGTGTAAAGTATAAGCAAGTGGTTAAATTAATCCTTAGTGCCCATTACAACATCCTTTAAGAATTGATCAACTAACCGACCACATCAGACTTTGCATGTCTGTATCAAGACAATGTTTTTGTTATTATATTTCAGAAATCATTTTTGAACTGGTTAAGAGAACATTCAAGTGTCTTATATTAGCTGTGGCAAGCGTTGTGGCCTTTCTCTTATTGTGCATTAAATAACTTAGACTTATCTTAATTGTTTTAGATTGGGCTTTCAGCATCAACTATAGCTTCTAGTTTTGGAAAAACAATTTCAGAAACCAAGGAACTTTCTGATTACAGACCTGAAGATATCTCTCTCTCTCTTCTGCGGATGATTTCATATAACATTGGGCAGGTTAGTTTCCTGACTTGTATCCATGGACCAAAAATTAATTTGCTAAGAGAAGTGTTTAGATAATATTTTTCTTTGTGAAGTAGGAACATGTATCTTGAATGTCTTCCTTTTTATGAGCTCTGGCATCATACACCCATTACTTGATGCATTTAATTTTATAGATTCATGACACTGTTATTTATGTTAGTCCAGTATTTCACAAGTTCTATGTGCTTCAAAAATACAATTAGCAACCTTGTAGTAACTTTAAGATATTTAGTCATTTAGAAAGCGAGCCTTCGCACCATTGCAAGATTCTCCTATTGCAACCTGGTATCAATTGTTTGAATTGTGGGAACAACATTCCTGCATGTCGCATTCTGTTGTAATACAAAACCAAGAGGGAAGGTTGAATTTGCCTGTATCAATTTGGTTCTTTTAGTTTGCTATTGTTAAAAAATTGGACTTGAACTCCTTATGATTGTATATTAAACTGGAAGCTGACTGTGATTTTTGGAATGTTCATATCTGCCTATTGTTAACAACTTAGTTGGTACTTGGTACACTCTGAGGATCATTGATGCTACCCACCATATGTAATTGACAACTTGTTGAGATTATAGATGAAGCTTTACAACCAACTGTTGCTGCTTAATATGACGAGAACATATTCTTGTTAATATAGGAGTCTGAATTTACCTAGTTTTCTGATCCTCAACGTATTGAGACTTCAGGTAACTCCCAACTCCTAAGTATGATGAGAACATATTGCTGTGATCCAGTTTTCCCAAAGCAACTTATTTTGGTTCTCTGGAATTTTTAATCTTGTTCTCTTAATCTCTCTCTGTGGCCTTCATCCATGTTATGTCCTAATTTGCAATTATTTCTTGAATCCCATGAAGGGCTACTATGTTGTTTGTGATAATTTCACTCAGTTTTTTACATGATAGATATTTTAAAATTAACTGAACCCAGAAAATTGGGATTGACAGCTTATTATTGTTACTGTTGTCTTAGATCTCATATCTAAATGCACTTCGTTATGGGCTGAAAAAAATATTTTTTGGAGGATTCTTCATTCGTGGTCATGCTTACACCATGGACACCATTTCTTTTGCAGTGCATTTCTGGTAATGTGTTGTCAAATTCACTTTAATTATAATTTTGTTAGTTTTGAGAATATCATTACTGTATGCTTGTCAAGTTTATTCTAATTGGCCTAATTTTCATGTATTTGATGTGGAATCCAGTAGAAGTAATAGTTTACTTTCATAACTTGATTCTTCAGCATTTCAAGTGCTCTATAATATTTTGCTGGATGTTTCCTTATCCTTAGGTCTAAGGGACAGGCACAAGCTATGTTTCTGCGTCATGAGGGCTTTTTGGGAGCTCTTGGTGCATTCATGAGCTATGAAAAACATGGCCTTGATTACTTGAGAGCACATCAGTTGGTTGAAAGATTTCCTATGGAGGCTCCTTGTATTGCGGGAAAGATTCATGGTCCTCCGCTTGGCAACCTGAATGAAAAGGCAAGAACATTGTTCCCTTTGTATAGTACACATTTGCTTGAATTATTGCACTTCTTATCATCACACTGCTTCCATTTGTCACCTTATTACCCGAGTGATTTGTAAATATTCCTATTTAGCTTTAAATTCACATTAGATATTTTATTATATACTAAGAATCACAGCCATAGAGGACAAGCCTTGTACCACACATCTTATAATACCCTAATTTTAATTATGGATAAATTGATACTTTGATTCATAAGTCACCATCCTCTCCTCTCGTGGTAGAGAGCATGACCATTGAGGAAGGGGGAGAGAAGACGTTAGATCATCACTTACAACAAGGACCAATTTAGGGATTCGATTCTTTTTTCCTTATCTTTTATGATTAAGTTTAAAACAAATATTTTGTTATATACGGGACAAAGCCTTGAACCACACATGATATAATAGACTGATTTTAATTAGGGGCAAATTGGTAATTTGATTTCAAGTGAACTTAGGGTTAGGATTAAATTCCCTCCTTAGTTATAGTCGTCTTTTTGTCATGGACAAATCTATACACGAGATGTTCGATGTAATGTTTGTGTATATCCGTATATTTCGAATTTGTTTATGCATTGTATAGCATATAGAAAGCTTGCAGTAGGCTTGATAGTCCCATTTTGATTGGCTTTTGTGGTTGTTTTAGTCCTGTACACATAGATTGTCTATAATTGTTGCACAAAGACAAAACTACCTAAAAATAAGTCAATCCAAATAGCTATTTTGGGGGTTTTCTAGCTTCGCAGAGTGGTGTGGAGTGTTAGCCAACATAGCACCCTAAAGCTACTTGGGTGGCACATGGTTAGATGGGCCTTTCGGACAGTGTCTAGGGTTAGTTTGTTGTCTTGTTCCGTAGTAGTATCATGTGGGCACTTATGGGGACTTTTGGTCATGACAGACCACCTTGGACCCTTTGTCGCACGATCGTTTAGAGCTTGCAAAGTCTACATTTGTAATTTGTATTGACTATTAAGTGTTTGCTGAAATGTATGCTTGTGAGATCCAAAGTTAAATGCTCCTTCTAACCCGTTTTCTTTTTTGTAAGTCCTTAAGGGACTATAAGAGGTTTTGGGAAGATTGATACTTTGTGTACAAACATGCAATGGTGCTGTACGATTTAGGTAAAACCAGCTAAGTCCGTGACATATGTTATCATAGTGGGACAAGCACACTTAGAATCATAGATTGAAATTTTGTACCGTACCGAAGTTTTGAGCTTCGCTCGGTACGGTATAGGTGTATCGAGTGGAAACCTAATTTAGGCGTAAAATCTTCCGAAAATACCTGAAAATAAAAATAAAAGTTAGGGTAGGGTTTTTAAGTTAGAAATAAATATAGTAATAGTATAAGTTTAGCAAAACCAATGTAAATTAGGTAAGAATAGTATCACATATCTTTTTCGGATTTTGAGGAATAGCCTTGTGCAAGGTTCGTATTTTGGTTCGTTACGTATTGCTCTTCTATAAATATTGAAATATCTATAGAAAAATCATTTGAATTATCAATTCACAAATCGTTGCTTTGTAGAGTTTAGGAGAGTGTAAATGTGAGAAAAAATGAGTTTGAGATAGTTTAAGAGGAGTATGAGAGTAAAATAGGGTGAAATATGGGAGAAGATGAGTTTAAAAACGCATGAGAAAGGTCTCCAATGGTCATTTTAACCGTTGGAGCACTGTTACAGATCGATAACGGTCGAAATTGACCATTACCGAGTTGTGCCGGGCAATAACGATCGAAATTTCGATCGTCTGATATACCCTGTATTGTTTGATACGGGGCGATATTGAGCCTTCTGCCCTGTAGTGGGTGGTCTACGTACCGATATGCTATCGGACCAGTACGTACCGCCTGTACTGAGCAGTATTATTCGAAATTAAAAACTCTGCTTAGAATCACTTGGCATGCAAACGTGGGAAACCTAGCGAGGTTGCATTGAGGGCAACCATCACGCATGACCGTTTGAGGGAAACAGGTGTAGAGACATAAGGAAAGGAGTTCCTCAGAGGAGTACGCATCCAAGATCAACATTCAGAGGAATGACCAACCTTTTGCCTGAGAGGCACTAACGAGGACAAGCGAGTTGTGAAGAACGCATAGTGCACAAAGGTAGGGATGGCTGAGTTCGAGCTACGGCTCGACGTTGGCAACCAAACTTGACGGTGCTTAAGGCAAGCAGGGCACTTGGCAAAGGATGAGATCGTGCAAGGAGGGATGAGTTGCTCGGTGATTGAAAGAGTTATACAAAGCTCACAGAGGTGAGGGGAATTGCTAACTCGAAGAATTCGACACTTATACAAGGGCTTGTATGTAGATGATGGACTATCTATGGTCATCCCAAGGCAATCAAAACTCGGTGTCATAGAACATGGAAAGTGTCTTTTTGATATGAGAAGGATACATCTATAGGAGATTGAAGTGTGTAGTAGGTTCAAATGTTGTTAGGCGTTGAAAAGTCATAATCTAGCAAGTGCATTCATGGGGATGGAACAATGCATAGTTTGCTTAGCAAGGTAGAGTCGGCTATGGGGATGATAGTCTCTAAAAATTTCAAAGGGAAGGATATAAGGAGAAACTTTTCTCATTGGAGCAACAGACCATATATGTTGGGGGGGTACCTCAAGACGACAGCTCTATTAAGCAGAATGGATTGAGCGTGTGGCAAGGAGTCATCCCATGATCTCATACGTGGTAATGCATTGGTGGACACATTACAAGACCAAGTGGGGGAGTGACATTAGGCAACAACAAACGAAGGCACACTTAGAGCCGATGTGGAGATCAGACTCAACAGAGGATTGACCCGTGGAATGATAGGGCCACCATCAACTCAATGCAAACTAATGAGTGAAACAACCTAGGTGGAACTTGGTGAAATGCCCAAGCCACATGAAGAAAGTTGACATAAAAGATAGAACATGGAGCGCAGGTTCGAAGCTTTCTTTGGATAGAGGTCAAGGTTATGGATTCTTATAAATGTAAGAGCGAGATCGTGTCGTTCCATGTGTCCCTCACTTTGATGGAGTGGACTTATCTTGCATGGTGCCAAAGTCGAAGGGAGCTTCGAGGCACATATACCTTATCTTGATGAAGCAATTGACGGAGGGACTAAGGTGACTCAACTTATGAAGGTGATGTTTGGGTCAGAAGGCTTTAACACGGGGCAAGAAGACATGGAGGTGGGTACTCTTGAAGTATATGTCATAGTTTTTCCATTTGAGTTGCCGTAAAGGAAGTGTGCACAATGAAAATTGTGTTGGGGCAGGGGCCTAAGATTTAGACGATGGTGCACCGATTTTAACGAAGTCGATGGACTACGAGAGTTGTTGGACTACGGATTTTCCTAGAGCTATGCTTCGTCCGTGTGTGACCCGAGAGCAAGTGAATGAAAGTTGATTGCCAAAGGAGTGAACGCAATCGAAGGTGGTGGAGGCCCTGCAACATGATGGCAGATGCCACACATGGAGAGGTCGCAACTCGAGTTCATCTCACAAAGATCAAAATGCAATGATGTCGTTAAGAGGCGACATGGTGCAGCGGATTGTGGTGGAATAGTTCGAGGCAATGCAACACATACAGGAGAAGTCTCGTAAGGGATTTGATCATATAGAGGTATGATCGGGCGCTCCACTTCGGTAAGCAACACGACGATAAAAATGGTTATTAATTCAAGGAGTGAATGCTATGGTACCGTAAAGGCAGATCTTCTGTGCGTGCACTGAATTTTGCATCAGATGAAAGCCTTGGTCATCAGCATATGGGGGCTATATACCACCGAGGGGGATTCTAAGTACAAGTACCAGTGACTCCCATGGGGAGTGACTTGATCTTATAGAGGTATGATCAGAGTGGCTAAAAAGATAGACTCCTGCAGAGCTCATATTTGCTTAAGAGAGCCCGACAAGTTGGAAGACAAAGTCGAGCGAGAGAACATTGCTATCAAGGATACAAAGAAGAACATAATTGACGCAAGCCCTATAATATGATGGTGGAGGCCATGCATGAGAGTTATGATATGTCTTTCTATCGACTAAGGGGAATTGCTCGGAGAATACAGAGGTATCAAAGCAAGTGGTCGAAAGGAGCAAGGAAGCAACGATGAGTCTAGAGAGACTTAGCTACCTAAAATCAGGCATCAGTTAGAAAGGAGGTGGACTTGGGAGTGCTACATTGCTGTAGAGACGGATCTATCAATCATGAAGAAATGGACAATGTGCGAGACAACAAATAGTAGGGTCGTGGACATAGCAGCACCATGGTACTGTAGAGGTGGGACTTCCTAGAGTCATCGATCCCTTGTTCTCATCGATGGAGAGCATATGGTCGTGAATAAGGGTTGAGGAGGTGGAAAATATAGAGGCAAATTCTAAGTACCGAGACATGACAAAAGGGTAAAGGCCAAGGAAATTTGTAAGTTCTGTGTCGATGATCTCATCAAGATAGTCGAAAGTAGGGGACTTTGGGTCGATGCAGTAGTGCTTGACCAAGGAATGAAGTAGGCAGTACGCGATGCTATTCATTTTTGACTCATAGTGGGCGGTAGAAATGATGAAGAAGATAACACAATCCCAGAGGCGACCAAAATTATCGAAGAATTACTCCAAATTAAGGCAAAATTTTGCTCTTTTCAGGCAAAACTTCTTGCATTTTTGAAGTTTGATGGTAATAAAGAGGCGAATTGCAGTAGTTAACTTAACGTAAAGAGTGCAAACACTTCGAGTGTTTTACAAGTGCGAGTAAAGAGTAGGCGAAGGCTAGTTTCCAGCTTAATGCATGAAGTACATTCCTCGAGGAGGCGGGCTAAGTCAAGTAACCTTTGTATTCTCAACTCTTAAGAGAATTTATGATATCGAGTAAATCAATTATCTTATTTATCTAGTAGAGGAGCTCTGCACATAATCAAAGACTCTTCGAAAAGACTTAATGGAAAAAAACAGTTATCAAATCCTCACCAATGGTAATTGTTTCTATCAAGAGTAGATTGTCTACTTCATTTTCTAACATAATATCAATCGAAAGCGGAAGTGATGTGAATCTACGTGGAGGTGACAACTAAGTAAAAGAGGAATCAATAGGCAAATTTTGCAGAGAAAAAACCTTAAAAACTTCTAAATCTGCGAGGGCATGCTCGTTAAATCTCCAACAGGCATCTACCTAGTTCAAGTGGCACAAGATGTTTGAGAGATTGACACATGACAAGGAAAATGTTTTCCTTCATCTGGGGGATCCACAGGAATTAGTAAAGATCAACACAACTTGACTAACCCCACATCAAAGTCAGAGACATTGGCAAGTTGAAGTAGCATTGGTAAATCAATGTTTGATTACTCAACAATAATGGCGGAGAGCAACTGAGAGCCATGAGGTATGTTGCAACTAGAGCAAAAGATTGAAGATCCGGCACAGGTAAGGAGATGCAGCGTTTGTAATGGCTTCGACGAGGACGTCGAGGGAATAAGTTGGGAAGAATGTCACGGACAAATCTATACACAAGGTGTTCGATGTAATGTTTGTATATGTCTATGTCTTTCAATTTTGATCATACTTTACAAAATATGTATAGGGCTTGTAGTAGGCTTGGCAATCTCATTTTGGTTTGCTTTTATGGCCATTTTAGTTTGATAAACGTAGGTTGTGTGTAATCACGTAGATGCAAAATTGTTCATAAATAAGCCATCCAAGTAGCTATTTTAAGGGTTTTTTTAGCTTCGTAGAATGGTGCGGAGTGTCAGCCAGCGTAGCACACTGGGCTACCTAGGTGGTATATGGTTGGATGGATCTTTAAGGTAATGTCTATTGCTGGTTTGCTGTCTTGTTCCGCAGTAGTGTCATGTGGGGGCTTTTGGCTGCGGCAGACCACCTTGGATCCTTTGTTGTGTGATTGTTCAAAGCTTGTTAAGTTTATGTTTGTAATTTATATTGTTTATTAAGTGTTTGCTGAAATGACTACTTGTGAGATCCTGAGTTAAACATTTCCCCTAACCCATCATCTTGTTTTTTGCATGTTCTTAAGGGACCTTAATATTTTAGGGAGGTTAATCCTTTATGAACAGACACATAAGGGTGACACATGACTTAGGCAAAACTAGCTAAGTCAGTGACAATCCTATCCTCTCGTGACAAAGAGTATAATCGTCGAGGAAGTAGAGGAAACGTTATGACATCACTTACAACAAAAACTAAGGTAAGGATTTGATTCCTTTTGTCTTCCTTATCTTTCATAATTAAGCCCAAAATAGATATTTTGTTATATACTACTAATTATTACAAATTCAACCATAGGGGATAAGCCTTATATAACATAATATATAATATTCTAATTATAATTAATAATAAATTTATATTTCATTTCATAGGTGAACCTAGGGTTGTAGTTAAATCCTCTCCCCCTACCCCCCCCTTATCTATAGTTGTCATCCTCTCCTCTCGTGGCAGAGAGCGTGGCCACCAAAGGAGGAGAGAACTTTAGAGCATCACCTACAAAAAGGATCAAGGTAGAGATTTGATTCTTTTTGTCTTCATTATCTTTTATAAAATATAATTTCATAACAAATGAAATATTCTTATTAAGCTCAAAATAGATATTTTGTTATATACTACTAACTATTATCATTGAATCAGCCAAGGATTGTGATTTCGGTCCTTACTAATGTACCTACTCGGTATGGTACATACTGAGGTGTCTCGACGGTACACCCAAAATTATAAAAAACCTCTAAAAATACATGAAAATAGAAAAAAATTTAGATTAAGATTTTGAAGTTAGAAATAAATATAAATTTAGTATAATTTAGCAAAAATAATATAAATTGACCCAATATCGATCAAATTTTAATTAAATCATCATTAAAATCACTAATCGTAGTATAAAAAACTTAATTAAACCTATTATACCATCATAAACATATAATATACATGAAATATAAAGATTTAACCTATTAAGTATTTAATTTCGAAAAAAATAATATAAAACACACTAATCACAATATTAAATACCTTAATTATTCCCTAATTAACATTATTCTACCATCAAATAACATATTAGACATTAAGTTATATACCACGTAGAATAGGCTTAATCTCCTTATAAATCTATAAAAATTTAGAAAGAGAATACATAACTCTTGATTAGAATGGTCTTCCTCTTAATTCTCTCAATTTATCCTCCTAAATTTGATCCAATTCATCAATTATAGCTTTATTGAGTTTTAGGAGAGTGAAAATGTGAGAATAAGAGAGAGAAGTGAGTGAAAAAGAGTTTTAGAGTGAAATGAGTTGAAAAAGTCAGGAGGAAAGGGTTTAAAAACCCTTTTTCTAAGCCTCAAACGATTAAATTGACCATTTGAAATAGGGTAATCTCAACCCTTGATCGGTAATGCTCGAAATCTAATCGCTACCGATTGGTACAGGTTGGTAACAGTTTAATTTCGATCGTTATCGCCCGGTACAAACCCCATATCACTCGATACGATGTTAAGCGATCGATACCACCTAGTAAAAGGCAATCCACATGTTGATATCCTGTCAAACCGGTACGTACCTCCCATATCGAGCGATACGTATCGGTACAGCAAACCTTAGAATCAACCATATGAGACAAGCCTAGTATTACATATCAGATAATATTCTAATTTTAATTAGAGGCAAATTGATAATTTGATTTCATAAGTAAACCTAAGGCTAAGGTTAAATTCCCTCCCTCCTTATTTATAATCGCTATCCTCTCCTCTCGTGGCAAAGAGCACGACCATTGAAGGAGGAGACGAGACGACATCACTTACAACAAAGACCAAGTTAGTGACCCAATTCTTTTTGTCTTCCTTATCTTTCATAATTAAGTTTAAAATAGATATTTTGTTATATAATATGAAGTATCACTGAATTAGTCATATGAGACAAGCCTTGAACCACGCATGATATAATAGACTGATTTTAATTAAGGTAAAATTGGTAATTTAATTTCATAAATGAACATAGGGTTAGGGTTAAATCCACTCCCTCATTTTTGGTCATAATTCTCTTGTGGCAGATAGCATGACTATCGAGGAAAGAGGAGAGGAGGCACTTGGGCATCACCTACAACGAAGATGAAGGTAGGGATTCAAATTCTTTTGTCTTCCTTACCTTTTATAAAATATGATTTTATGATGAAGGAAACCTCCTTAAGCTCAAAATAGATATTTTGTTATGTACTACTAAGTATCACTAAATCAGCCATGGGGGACAAGCCTTGTGCTGGTCATAGGTGCTCTGCAAGTCAATCACGTGAGTGATGACATATGTGACATGACACGCTCTTTTTGTTTATTATATTATTTGATATTTATCACTTTATATTACTTATTACTTGAATATATTATGATATACATGGATTTGTGCAATGAGAATCGAATCGTGATGAGATCACGATAGTGAGACTGATTCGCCTTTAAACACAGACCCTAAATAATCCTGATTATAGATTACTCAAGAGGGACATCGAGATAACCGGACAGATTGTTGTACTGTATACCCGTCCATATGATGGAGGCGGTTGATCTCATAGCTGCTCGTGTGAGGACACTAGGAATACAGTGCAGGTGTTCATTGGAGAATAAGTTCGCTAATTGATCTGCTCATGGAATGTTGGATGGTTGATGATGCCTTATTGTCAGATAGCGATTTCGTCGTCCCAATGGTATATTTGATTCTTAGACTTGAGACACTAAGGATATCTTGTATAATTACTCCACTCTTTGACACCGAACTTATAGGCTTAGAAGTTTCAAATCTACCACAATCGGTCATCGGGAGTGGTAGTCAATCTTACGAGGGTTATTGAGTGTCGATAAAGGATCATCCGCTCTCGGTGTAATGAGAGGAATATCCCATGTGTTCTTGCTCAGACAAATCCCTGACTAGGGTCATTTGGATTGAAAAAGAGTTCTCTAGGAGAATCCGATTAAAGCGAGACTCGAGTAGAAACCGTATGGGCCTGATAGCACCATGCCCAGTATACGGTCTTTGAAATATTATATGGATGAGGGACTATAAATACACGGTAACTGATGACAGATAGGTCCAATGGATTGGATTCCCCTGTATCGTCTGGGGACTACGGCGTAGTGGCCTAGTACGTCTACAGTCAATGAATCGAGTGAATTATTATGGAGATAATAATTCACTGAGCCAGAAAGAGTTATGATAGATATGACTCATGGTCAGTTCGATATTGGGCCTAAAGGGTCACACACATATGGTAGGTATTGCGATGAGTAGAAGTTTGGATATGAGATATCCGTTGGAGCCCTTATCTTATTGGATATCCAATAAGCCCTTGAATTATTAGATCCTATGGATGAGATCCAATAAGAGCCAATAATAAATTATTGGGTAGAGACCCACTAACCAAAAAGGCTTAGGTAGTTGGATGGAGATCCAATGCTCACTATGGCAGGATCCATTATGGTTAAGTTGACAGGGGACCTCTATAAATAGGAGGGAACTAAAAGGTCATGGGCTTGGTTCTTTTTGGTTGCTACCTCCTATTCTCCTCTCTCCTTCTCCTCAACCTGCAACCCCTATTAGGGCGTATGGGCAGCAAGAAGGGGTCGCCCCCTTTTTTATTGCGTAGTGCACGTAGTGAGGAGGATTGTGCAACGATTTGAGGAGCGTCTTTGCAGTCCCTGTCGTGTGGATCATCGCTAGAGGAGGACAGCTGACCTCCTTTATCCTTTTCCACATATTTGTAAGTTTTTAGGGATATACAATCTCCCTAAGTAACACAATCTTTCTTATACACGCAGTTTTCGATTTCGCGGGTTTTTGTGCACTAACTTTTTTACGACGATGAAACCTTCTTTTCTACGGGAAATTTTGGGATTTTTATTTTATGTTCTTCCGCTACGCATGTGATTTCACCCAAGATTTACCAACACCTTGTATAGCACATCGTATAATATCTTAATTTTAATTAGGGAAAAATTAGTAATTCGATTTCATATATGAACCTAAGGTTAGGGTTAAGTCTCCTCCCTCATTATTTATAGTCGTCATCCTCTCATCTCGTGGTAGAGAGTGTGGCCATCAAGAAAGGAGAAGAGGAGACGTTAGGGCATCACCTACAAAAAAGACGTTAGGGCATATGATTCCTCTTGTCTTCCTTATCTTTGATAAAATATGATTTCATTACGAAGGAAACCTTCTTGTCTCTTTGTTTTATTATTCTTATTTATTTTATTGATCTCTCTCACTATATGTATCAATTTATGAAATTTTGTAGAATGATTTTTCATGATCCATGGACTTGTATTCACATTGAGTTTTATATTTTATGTGTTTTCCATTGTCTTATTTTGAGTTGGGAAACTTTCAATTGTGTAGTAGATATATTAAAGGAAATCATGAGTGGAGAATTGATCTACAAGAGGAAGGGAGAGATAACCTTATGTGTGGTCCTTTAGGCTAGGCACAATGGGTTCACCTATTGCCGCTTTGAATAGCAACCCGATAACCTAGAAGTCCAAACTTGTAGTTGTAAGTCATTGATTTGTCCCTTGAGAAGTGCATGGTTGAAGAATAATTTGATTGCTAGATAGAAGGAAATCATTTTGGTGCGTTTTTATGTATGACGTGAAATCATTAAAAAAATTATAAAATCAGAGGATGTACTTTTGTAAACAGCTATGGTTTCCTATCCCACTTCGCCATGTACCTGGAAATGAGGCAGTTCTTTTATCTTTAATTTCTGGCACTGTATTATCCAAGCACGGGGAAAATGATAGGTCAATTCTTATGTTGGTGTTGTCCTATTTTTTTTGCAATGAGGAAATATTCGTGGTCAGTAATTTTATCTCAATTCAGATTTGTATGTATGTTGGAATCCAATGTTCCATGGTTGAGTTTTAATCACAGAACAACATTTACATAATTTTGTGGATCTAAGGTAATAACTGCATGAAAATTTTTCTTTTACTTTCTGTTCTCATATTCTTGCAAGTTGTAACCATCCTTCTCCTTCCAGTACTCATTAACTATAATACAAGCTGAACCTCAAAAATAAAAAAGGACTTCATGAGTTCCTTTGGGTTCAAATAGTGAAATTTTATTTTAAACTCCTGCAGTTGAACATACTATGTTGCTTCCCAAATGATCAATTATATATTTCATAATTATTTTTATTTCCTATATGAATAAGGAAGTATAAATTATAATATGACATGTGATATAAAAAAGATGGAAGAAAAAGAAAAGAGAAAGATGTATGACTTGTGATATGGATTTGATCCTTGTTATGTGATATGTATGAAATATGATGTGTTCTTTATTTGAACAACTTTATTACATTACATATAATTAGAGTAAATATATCAATAAGTAGGCTTCATGCATGATTGATATGATAACTTTCTATATCATCAATATATGATCAGTGTATGACTGTTAATGCTTTATTCATGCGTGACATAGACCTTTGTATTTGTTAATATGGAATCAACATATTGTTACATGCTAAAAATAACTACATATTTGTTTGAAAGTAGTGTTATATCAGCAGTGAGAGGTGAAAGTGTCTTTAGTAATTGCTCATTGTTTTAAGAAAAATAATTATTTAGCTATGTGAAAATGACTTTATTTCATGTACGGACTGATCTTCTTGAGAACCGAGTTAGGTTACATCGAGGCGTGACACATCGTATGGTCAAGTTCTTTTTTATAAGGCAAAGGATATTCCTTTTCCAGTCTGCAGAGAACTAGAAATTCAGCAGTATCTGATCAAATGGGCATGTAAACAATATTCATCAGACTTGTCATCATGTATTCTTTTCTTGTTCCTATGCATGTCGGTTTCAGTGGCTGTTTCATCTATTTTCTATGAATTAGTTTGTGTGAGTTATAGGCTTGATGTGATTCTTTGCAGATTTCGTGGCTGGAGAAGTTTGTTCAGAAAGGTACTCAGATTACAGCTCCGGTACCTATGGCTCCTCCTGGGACAACTGGTATGGGTGGCTTTGAACGGCCTTCATCCAGGGGCAATACTTTGCGTTCAGACGCAAGTGCTGCATTGAACATAGGTGTTCTTCATCTTATGCCCACACTCGAAGAGTTTCCTCTATTGGCAGATCCTAAGATGTAAGTCTTCACAAGATATTGAAGTTCTGCAGAATAATTACTGGGTATTTCATTATTTAAATTATGCCTTGCTGTAAACTCACGTGATGTACTCTGAGCTGAAGTTTTTTTATGAAAGATCAACAGGTTTTATATAATTTCTAATTTCTACATCTTCCTTCAGCTTTCCCTCAAAATATATATCTAACTTTAGTTTTGTTTCTATATCCGGGTAGTAAATGTGCAGATGCTTGAGCGCATGTATCTTATTATTGATGGGTATATATTCGTGCATCTCCTAGTATCTGTATGTTTGTCAATGGCAGTTTGTTTTAGAGAGTATAACTTTGTATGGGCATTCATCCATAACAATGTCCTTGCAACGGGTAAGGAGTGCCTTGCTATAAGAATAACTTAGTCAAACCTGAAATAATTGTAGCTATTACATGAGTATCTGATATATTTCTGTCAATGGCATTGTCTTGTGTTAGACATGCATCATTATGACTCCATTGTTTCAGCACATGGTCTTACTGTTTTCAAGTCTTT
Source organism: Musa acuminata AAA Group (assembly GCF_036884655.1). Taxonomy (NCBI): domain Eukaryota; kingdom Viridiplantae; phylum Streptophyta; class Magnoliopsida; order Zingiberales; family Musaceae; genus Musa; species Musa acuminata. Next base: position 8,120,426 of record NC_088332.1, read on the forward strand.
GATGGTCTTTTTGCCTGTCTCACAACCAATGTAGTTAGCAGTTAAGCAAATGAGCATTTGTTTGTATCTTACAAGAATGTCTACTAGTGCTTTTGTCTCCTTTTCACTGTATCCCATCAACTCTCTTATCTGTTATATTGATCGGTCCTTTCATTGCATCCCAACAACAGTATTAGTGTATTACTCCTTTGTTCTGGTTTTATTTATTCCATTGTCCTGGTTAATTAATTCTTTTGGGCATGCTAGATTCATCTTACATGGTTTATGTTCATCTTGTTCTTAGTTTTGCATCTGACTTATCGTAAGCACAATTTTTTCTCCCTCTTACAACCTTTCACAATAACCTTAAATTATTGAACTTCATTCATTCTTGATTATCTTCATTTGCAGGTATGAGCCGAACACTATTGATCTCTTGGATCATGGTGAACTGGAGTGAGTTGCTTTAAGTTACTCTATTTGTTATTCTTGCTCATGCTTTTTCTTGATAAACTGCTGATGGAGTTATTCACTGTTCAAAAGTATTCATCTGCAAGTTATATCATGCTGTAGGTATTGGGTCACTGTGTTATCTGAGCATTTGCCTGACCTTGTTGATAAGGTATGAACTATGAAGCATAAAAATTTTATCTATAAAGTCATTTGCTCATGCTCACTGATTGAGGAAGCTTTTAAGATATGTCAACATGTCCAAATATCTTGATGTTGCTAATTTGTAAAGATTTGGAAACTGAAAGTCCTATTTTGGTTTAAGCTTCACATGTTAGATTCCTCAATTGTCTTCATTGAAAAAATATTAGTTGATTTGTCTGGGAAATTCTTCTATAAAGAATTGAACAATATATATATTAGAAGCATCAGCACAGGCCAACGTTGACCTCTTTTCTGTAAGGAGATGAAAGGTCAAGGCAAGAAAGTATTCTGTATCTATTTAACTTTTTTATTCCACTTCTTTGCCAGTAAATTTCACCTTCTTATTAGCACTATCAGATCCAAAGTTAAATTAGTAAATTTCAACCGAGCACATCACATGTTTTATATATTGAAGATATTCGTGACATATAGGTGTATTTTCATTTGAACATGAGCTTGTCCTCAAACTGAAAGAAATCGATATTATTTTCACTTGGAGTTGCTTCCTACTCCTTATTTCTTCCTCTTCTTTGCTGAACGTGATCCTGTGACTTGAGCTTGAGGTCCATGATTTCTCATTTCTTATACACAAAAATAATCTTTACTTATTTGATGCATGTCAAACCATCTGATTTTGCCATCAACATTATGATTTTTAAGTGGTCCTTTGTTGCAAGGATTTTAATTTCGAATGATATCGCTCATACCGGACGGTACGTACCGATACGCAGACCGCTCGCTACTGGGTAGTACCATCGATTGGGGCTGTTTTCGCCCTGTTACCGTCCGAAATCGGTTGGTAACGATTGATTTCGACCATCACGGCCCGCTACCGGATGGTATTAGCTGAGGGAGAAGAAAAGGGAGAACCTGGAGATCCAACGTCGCTCTCCCTCGACGATCCTGATCCATCGTCGCTCTCCCTTTTCTTCTCCCCACGTCTAAAGAAGAGGGAGAAGAAAAGGAAGAAGAAGATGTCGCCTCCTCCTCGTCTGAGGTGATGACGCCTCGACGTTGTCGACAACTTCTCCTCATCCGCACGGGGAGAAGAAACCATTTCCCACGTGGGGAGAAGAAACGAGGTGACGTCGCCTCTTCTTTTTGTTTTTCTAACTTATATATATATATATACACACACACACACACACACACACAAGGAGGCGACGTCGCCTCCTTGTAAAAAATACTGTTTTCACTGAGGTGACATCGCCTCTCTTCTTCCTGCGACGCCGAGGATTCTTCTCCCCGCGCAGATGAGAAGTCACCGGCAAACAAGGAGGGAGAGTGGCGTCGATCTCCAAGTTCTCCTCTTCTTCTCCCTCTTCTTTCTTCCCCTTCTCCCTCTTCTTTCTTCTTGCTTAGTCACCGCCCAATTTAGGATGATAACGAGGCGGAAACAACCCCAATCGACGGTATCGCCCAGTAGCGGGTGGTCCGTGTACTGGTTTGCTGGTGGACCGGTACGTACCGCCCGTATCATTCGAAATTAAATACCTTGATCAAAAGATTTCACTTCATGGGATATGTAAGGCCTCGTAGAGAACATATGTGATGCAGATAGATGACCTAGACTACAGAAGGGAGTAGAGTCCATGCTTGCAGAGGACAATTTTCAATTCTCAAGACCGTCGAGGCTCTTGTTGGTCATCAATAAAGTCCAGCCCTCAATGACCAACAAATTCCAGCTCTCAGATTTAAGAACAGCAGCTCTATGATTAACAGACATATAATGGAGAAGAAGGAAAAATAATTAAATAAGAGGAAGAAGTAAGAAGGGTTGTAAAGTTGCCCAAATGAATAAAAATTTTAGACTTTAAAGCATGATTCGTCTTACTGATCCGTACTAGTGTATCAACCAGCTATCGGTACAGTACATACATAAGAGCGTACTGATATATCACCTGTACTAGTCCCTTGTCAAACTGGTATATACTGCCTGTACCGAGCGGTATACTGCGTATGACAAACCTTGCTTTGGAATGGATCGAAGAAAAAGTAGTTAACACCCAACAAGCTAGGGAAATTTCATCTTTTAAGAGAACTTATTCATTCCATAAAAGAAATCAACTGCCTCCCATATCTGAATGATCTCTTTGCACTTCTCACATTAAGTTGGACTCATTAGAAGCCCCAAAAATAATGGCTGTAAAATTTTTTGCACAGGTGCAGATATTTGTTGGCTCCCTGGACTTGGAAATACTAATAGCAAGCCAAATTCAGATTATCCCAACCATGCCCTAAGTGTTAACCAGTAGGGGCTAATTTGGGACATATTATGACATAGAATGGTGAGCTGTTGTCTAAGATGGACATAAAATAATATCAGACTGTATCTTTGTAGATTTTCCAACTTTTAATTGATTGCAAGAGAGAATAGCACAAATTAGACTTGGATATAATCACATTTTATCAGTTTAAAGATGCTTTATATAATGACATATATAAATAAAGTACCTCAAAACTTTGAAACACAACCTGAATTGGCTCAGACTCTAAACCAGACTTGTCTCCATTAACTATCTCAACTCGAATCCAAGTATAAGTTTATCATTGTATATTAATATATAGGGAAAACAATTTTAAGTACCAAGAAGTTATGTAATAATGATATTTTTTATTATATAAGTCAACAACAATAATAATAAAAATCAAGGAATGCAATTTCAGGTGCTAGACCCATGCCATGGCCAGACTGGTACAGGTCCGACTTGGCAGTACCCAGTGCTGAGGGTTTGATCATGTTTCCGAGTCTCTGACTATATTGATGCAAAACAAATTATTCTGCATGCTGAACACTCAACATAGTGGGATAAATTATGAGCTAAAGAAACGGATAGGACAATGGATGAAGGTAATTTGAATTTTTACTGTAGGATGATGGAAGAGCCTGCTTTTTATGAGGAGTTCGGCTTGGTCAATCTTTTGGTGCTAAGGGAAGAATGCTTGAAGGAGTTTCAGTTTATGGATTCCTACATCACAATCAGACAAAGATTGGTTTGGCAAATTTGAAGTTTCTAAATGATTAGTAAGATGAAGGTGAGGGAATAAGAAGAATAAGCGGTGGAGGAAGAGGAAGGAGGTAGACGGTGGAGGATAAGGAAGAAGAGAAAGAGGGAGTAAGAAGAGGCAATGGAGGAAGTGGAGGAGAAGAGAAGTTTAACAGAGGAAGGCAGCTGGCCATGGGTGGATGGTAGCAGGGATGGTGCTTCATGCATCGAGATGGAAACATGAGCCCTTATTGGATTGGCAGCATGTTCTTTCAAAATTTAAAGATTTTTTTTCAAAAAATTGGACTAGATCTAGGAGCCCCACACCTGGACCAGTCCTGGTGAATTGCAGACTCTGATATAAGTTATGATGACAAGATCATGACAACAGTGAATAATATTAATAGTGCTAAATAGGACAATGATGATGAAGATAGTAGTATTTATGCATATAATATGTGTGCCAATTCTAAATGATTTATTTTATCTTAGTACTAGCTGTCTGTATGCATCTTACATTTGGTTGGACTTCATAATATTTTCAGATCAGTCCCTTGAAATTTCAGGATCATCATCTAAATCTATAACCTTACTGGAATTTTACCTCTTACTGGCTATAATATAAAAAAGGACTAAAATCGGTCACATTACTAATGAAATTGATGCTTATCACTATCTTATAGGCAGTCGCAAGTGAAGGTGGAACTGATGATGCCAAAAGAAGGGGAGATGCATTTGCTCATGCATTCTCGGCTCATTTGGCAAGGTAAATCTGTCACTGTAGGTTCCAAAAAATGGTATTAGAATGTGGTTCGTCTTAACTTTTTATTTATTACTCATTGTGCATGCAATTTAACTGGTTTGATCATGTTTCCCATCGTGTTGATGTAAAGCAAATGATTCTGCATGCTGAACTCTCAACATAGTGGGATTAATTATGAGCTAAATAAAAGGAGAGGACACTGTATAAAGCAAATTTGGATTTTTACTGTAGGTTAATGGAAGAGCCTGCTGCTTATGGGAAGTTAGGCTTAGCCAAACTTTTGGAGCTAAGGGAAGAATGCTTGAGGGAGTTTCAGTTTATGGATGCCTATATCACAATTAAAGAAAGGTTGGTTTGGAAAATTTTAAATCTCTAAATGATTAGTTTGTGCCATTTGTTAACTAGGAATGGGGATCCTCTTTGATCTCTTGAATCATTAAGTAATATGATATTTCTTTCTATTAGAAATTTCATGTAGACAATGTATTGTGATCATATTTCCTTGCCGTTTCATCGACTGGTACAATGTTTGTTATAGAACTTTTTCTAATACAAATCTAACTCGTTACTTGTCTTATGATTGGTGGAATATTTTCTTCCTCTTGGAAATAAATGCTTTAACAATGCCAAGTAATTTCGCCTAGATAACAATTTTGCATTTTAATGTGATAATTTTGATAAGAATTATTGAAATAAATGATGCAAAGTCAGAATTTTACAGACCCATAGTTAAAACTGTCTATATGACAATAAATTTTGCTTTTATAAGGAAAGTAGAAGTTCCCTACTTATGATTCTTACAAGGCTTGTTAATGTAATTTAAGATAATAATATTTTTCATTTTCATCAGCATTTTTGTAGTCCTATTTAATGGTCGATTTGCTTATACACCGTGAGCAAGATATTATGATCTTATATTTTCATGACAGCTTTTATTATCCTAATACACTATATATGTTATTCATTGGCTACTTTCTGTTTAGGATTAAAATATCCAGGTTAAATTATCTGGCTAATTGATTGTCGCCCCATTTTATTATTTGTTGTTAAAGTGTTAGCTATATTGATTAGCAAAGAACAAGAGGGTTATTCTAGCCTACTCTTTATCCCTGTTATTTATTTTAACTCCTTTTACATTACTAGTTTGACCTCTCCTCACATTAGTGTTTGGCAGGTAAAACCAATAACCATTAACCGAACTTTAAGCCTAAACTGAGTGCAGCCTCTGTATTGTGTCGAATGTGTTCTTTGCATTACTTTTTGTATGTAGTATTTTTTAAATTTCCCATTTATAATAAATTTAAGAAAGAATTGGTATATCCTAATGTTCCCTTTGTTACCTCTGGAGCTTGTTCCTAGCAATTTGGGATAAGGCCTTGGCATTGTGATATCTTTTTCCATGAGATTGATGTGATCATTTCTAATATTGAATCGCTCTTTGAATTTTGTACATAACAACTATGCTTGTAGTGCCATGAGTGATTTCGACATATAATACATGTTTATGCTTTGCAACTAAATAGTGATTAGAATCTGATGTGTGGGTATTTGCTTATTCTCCAATGTTATCCAATGTGATACAGGGAAAATGAAGCTTCTCTTGCTGTTTTACCTGACCTTCTTATTGAGCTTGACAGTATGAATGAGGTATACATTGTGACCTTTTTTTTTTGCCATAGATCATGACATTTAGAAACAGAATTGAGTAGAGCACTTGGATAATTGGAGAACTATATTCATTTTCTTTCTGTCATAATTTAAATATCAAATTCATACCGAACTTATGGTAATATCATTTTATCATTGGAGAGGACTTTATGCACTTTCTAACAACTAGAACAATATCCTCATACTTTCTAATTGTTTGAGCACTATGCCTTCATGAAATAAAGCATTATTTAGCTTTGAAATGAGGAATCCGAAGGAAGCTCACTGTCTCGTGTAACAACCAATCTATAAAGAAGAGTTTGACAATTCTTATTTCCTTAATACACATTTCTTTGCTGGCTTGCAAATATGTACTAAGGTTGCTTTGCTTAAGATATATTGTTCATTGACTCATGACTTTGTTCTTGAGTTGTTTGCATGTTGTCAATTGATTTTTATCATAGTGTACGTATGACATTTGTTGTCACATGGACAAGCTAAATTAAAATGGTTGTTTTTTTAGATTAGCTTGATAAAATGGGCTTATAAGCAGGAAGTTTATGATATGAATCTTGGAGATACCTCTGAAGAGTGAAGGTTGTGTGTTGATTGAGGCTTGCTACACAGTATATTTCACTGACAGGTTGTGCACTGATTTGTAGGAAGATAGATTGCTTGCTCTTATCGAAGGTGTTCTTGCTGCAAATATCTTCGATTGGGGATCTCGTGCTTGTGTTGACCTTTATCACAAGGGAACGATTATTGATATATATCGGATGAGCCGCAAAAAGATGCAACGACCATGGCGGGTAAATTACTAGTAATTTACTACCACAACAATTACTTAAACATATGCTTTCCAGATACTGTTGAGCATAGCCAGAGCTGCTTTTTTTTCAGGTGGATGACTTTGATATGTTCAAGGAAAAAATGCTTAGTTCTGGAGACAAGAAATCCCAACCATATAAAAGAGCTTTGTTCTTTGTTGATAACTCAGGTGCTGATGTTGTTCTTGGGATGCTTCCATTAGCTCGAGAACTCCTCCGTCGTGGAACTGAGGTAAGCTCGAGTTGTAGCAAATAGCAAAATAGGTAGCTCTATGTGTTGCAATTTTTTTTTTCCAGTAATACTATCATGTATAAAACATAATGTTTGTCTTGTATGGTTTCCATATGCAATCATCGGTGAGGAAGAAGAACAAATATTTTTATATATGTGCAAAAGAGATGGGACTGGTCGTTTTTTTATTTGTGGAACTAGATTGTTTTAAATGCATGAACTTTCTATATATGGTATGTGTCCACTGAACTTTCATTTTGAAAGAGTTTTTCAACTTTTATGGTGATTTTTCTCTCTTTTTGAAAGATTATTAACCACTTGCCACTCAAATTATTAGCTTGGCATCCAGTGTTTGATGGAAATTCAGACTGGTTCTTATAAAGATCTAAAACCTGCTGAGATTCTTGGAGGTTGCAAAAGTATCGTAGTTATTGACATTATGCTTTAATTCTATTATTTCATCTTATTTTACCCTAAGAAAGGGTGCCATTTGCCAACTCCTCACTTGTGTTTGTGCTTCTTGATGCCATCCTTGTCCATTCTGGGAAAAGAACATTTTGGCAGCAGCCTGTTCTCTTTTTGTTCTTTGTGTATTACTTTCTCTTATTCATCTCTTTTTTGGTTGTCGGTAAGACTGAGGGTTGAAGATGATATGGTTAATGATTTAGTGCTACACATAAAAAACATTAATATGGGACTTCTCTTTGCTGCTTGTTTCAGTCGTTGCTACAAATAATTTGACTTTGTTAAATTTCATATTTTGGAACAGCATAATCATTTAATATTCAGTGCTGCCAACTGGTTTTTGCAGTTCCCACAAATGAACATATTCTGAGTCTCACTTGATTCTATCATTTGAAAATCATTTGCCAACATGGAAAAAAAATTGAAAAAAATGAAAATTGTTCTGTTTAATCTTCCTGTTTTGTAAGACTTAGCAAGCAAAGAAATGCCTTGACAAAGTATTCGTCAACTACATTTGTAAAATATTGTGTGCAGGAAATTGGATGCATCTTTGTTCTTCCACAAATACAAATGTAATCTCTACAAGGATTTTAACTATAAAATATTTGTGCTATAGGCAAAATATTTGCTATATACTAATTTTCTCAGGGATTCATTACTTTAAAGATCTTCAAGTATGTTTCTTCAGAAATTTCTCAAACTTTAAATTGAAAGATCCATTGTGTATTTAATATCCTAACCAGTTCAAGTGCTTTTGACCAAATTAAAACTGCTAGAAGTATATGTTCTTTTAGTATTATTAAAATTTACAAGTAATAAGACAGCATATGATGATATTCCCTCGCTGCAGGTTGTCCTGGTTGCAAATTCGTTGCCTGCTTTAAATGATGTCACAGCTCTTGAACTTCCTGAAATTGTGGCTGAAGCTGCAAAGGTTGGTGTTAACTAAATGAACAGTATTTTGTCTTTTAGTAGCCTTTTCCAGATCAAATTGATTTGTTGTTGAGATCTCCCTCAACTCTTCATCATCTCTCTTATTAAGTTTTAACATGATGGTTTTGTCTAAAACTTTACAGCACTGTGATATAATTAGAAAAGCTGCTGAAGCTGGAGGATTGCTAATGGATGCAATGGTAAGTATACAAGAAGATGGATTGAAAAATCATTCGACCTCAGTTTCCTTGATGGTTGCTGAGAACGGATCTGGGGGCCCTTGCATAGATTTACGGCAGGTCAGCTCAGAGCTTGCTGCTGTTGCAAAAGATGCAGACTTGGTATGGCAATTTAAATTTCCTTTTAAACACACTTTTCCTCAATATATGTTATCTACTACAAATGCTTGTACATCTGAGCTGGCTTTGAATGTGATGCAGATAATCCTGGAGGGAATGGGGCGAGCCATCCATACTAACCTAAATGCTCATTTTAAATGTGACTCACTGAAGGTGAGGGTATTTGATGGAGTCTAGGATAATCAATTTGGATATATTTGAGTGCTTTGTAGTCACTAATCTGTTTTAGGGGACCTGAGAAAAGTATTACATGTCCAACTGAATAGAACCAGTTGACTTTGGTTTGACCATTAGAGGTCATGCCTTTACATAATCTCAATCCAAACTTTTGAATATCCTTTTTCATCATGCCTTTACAAAGTTTTATATGCTAGCAGCCTTTAGACAACTCATAACTGTCATGTTTCAGCTTGCAATGGTGAAGAATCAGAGATTGGCTGAAAAGCTTTTCAATGGAAATATATATGATTGTATCTGTCGGTTTGAGCCTGGTAAAGAACAGCTATGATACAAGAGCATTCAATTCTCAGGCGTTTTGACTTGACACTGGTAAGATGATTATGCCATGCGAGAAGTATCAGATATGATTTATTGGTGCATATTATGTCATATTTTACCATTCTGAATAGGTAGACCAGTAATGGTACTTTAAAGTAGTTAGGGTTTACCCCCCTACTACTGTGACATACATATCTTGTAATTTTTGTTTATTTAATCTTAGATATTTAATCCTAGTGAAACTCCAAACCTGATTAGAGCACCTAATCTTCACCACTAATCTTTTGTTATGACTTTTTTAGAAAGGCCAAGGTTTTCATATGCTTTTTGCATGACACAATCACTTGTCACTGTTCTTTATTCATTATCATCGTGGTGCATCTGCTTTATCCTTTTCCAGTTTGTGATATCTAACATGAGCAACTTGAACCTTTTGCAGGCACAGTTCTGCTTAATCATCCTCATAGAAATTGATAATTATGATGCTGGCAGAAGTATTGTATAGATTAAAAACTTCATCAAGCCCCAGTACCAAAAGCCTGCTGACTCTGTAGCATATCAATGTACAATGGAAAATAAAATTAATGCCTCTTTGAGATTATTCACGATTTTCTCGTTTCTGTATTTCTTATACAGAATATTTTCAGGAAATTTGTCCATTTAGTGCCTCCCTAGATTCTTTTGACAATTGATGGCGTACTATTTAAACGCTCTATCTAATGGTAGAGAAATGGTGTAAGGAATTTTCTGGGTTGAGAGAACCTTTGCATAGGGTGTAGCCAAAGACACTGCATGTTGAAATCATCATTGATGACTCGACTTGATCTAATTAAGGCACTTGTCTATGCTTTCTAACAAGGTTCGTCTTATTGATTCTTATCGATTCATGCCGATATGTCAATCAGTTATCAATATCTATATATTGTATATTGGTATATTAGGGTGATAAAATTATCAAAAATAATTCTAAAAAAATAAAACAAAAAAATTAGATTATGATTTTTAAGTTAAAAATAAATATAAATTTAATATAATTTTAGTAAAATAATTTAAACTAGGAAAGATTAGTAATATATCTTTTTTGGACTTTTAGTAGTAGCTTTATATGTGGTATATTTTGGATCATCTTTTTATTAATATTAAATTATTTATAAAAATAATTAAATTATTAGATTATTTTTAAATAATTTAAATTTTAAGATTCAAATGAATCAAATAATTTATCGATGAATATACTTTCTTCTTTCATTAAAAAGAATCGTAGAGAGTGTTAGATTTGGGTCTTTAATCCTATGTATTTGTATATCAATTTGATATGTTTGTTGGACCCTGAAATTGATCTTATGACATAGTATATTGATATATTGTATATCAGTGATGCATTAATGTGATGATGGTTGTATTCTAAATGTCATGAACCATATATGTCCGAGATGGTTCTTAAGATAATGATGATTGTGACATGTATTGATGTGAAGCATCGAGAATGTCAAGATTTTGTACTTCGATTTGCTATTTTGTTTCATAGGATCGTTTATTGTATTGTTACTTAAAATGGGATAAACTATCATCGTACTGTTGTTAACTGTAAGATTCTCCATAATATGATAGTTGTGAATATGGTGCTTTATGTCTATGTCATGTAGGCTCTGTCTTTAAAATCATCCATTATCTTTTCCTTTCGTGTATAAACTTGATAAGTATCTTACTATGCTTCATGATCTGAATCTTAGGTGACATGTAAAACATTGTTCCTCAATTCATACACCACCCTCAAATTATATAGACAGAGCATTGACTCATGTCATCGCCATCCTCGGTCAATGCACTATTGTCCACGTAACTGCTATGTCCATGATTGAGAATGTATTTCGTCGTCTGATTCGATTTTTTCTATCAATGTGACTGATGTTATTGCCTTTGCTTTTGCATGCTTGGCAAACGATTGTAACGGTTAAGTGCCTCTAGTTCCTCTTGATTAGAGTATTCTTCCTCTTAATCATTCTTAATTAATATCTCAAATTTCATCTAATTCATAATTTTGATGAGTTTAAAACGGTAAAAATGTGAGAACGAGAGAGAGATGAATGAGAAAATGTTTGAAAATTTTAAAGAGTTTGAGAGTAAAATGAGTTGAAAGAAGGAGAAGAAATGGTTTAAAAATTCTTATATATGATTCAAATGATCAAATTGATCATTTAAAATAGGACATTCTTAACCATTGATTAGTGATAGTCGAAATTTGATTTAACTAATACAAGTCAATAATGATCGGAATTCAATCATTACCAAATGGTACAAATCCCGTATTGGTAATGGTACAAATCCCGTATTCAACTATATGAGATTAGGTAATGTGTATCGTTTGATATAGGATAATTCACGTATTGATCTCCTATCAAACCGATATATACCACGAGTGGTATGTTTCAATATGATAACCATACTTTCTAATCGATAGAGTTGAGGTTAATTATGCTAACTATAATGCGATTCATGAGGTGAACGAGGACTTTCTGATGGCTTACCGCCACTCAAATCCCACCTCCAGCCTTACCAACATAAACTGGATTGTGCGCTGAGGTAACTGGATCGTACCACTAAAATCCATGCACCACTATATAGCAACATAGAGCAACAATTCATGCACCACTAAAATCCCACCTCCAGCCTTACCAACATAAACTAGATCTTACGCTGAGGTAACTCGAATGTAAACATTTTAGTATGATTAATGGAATTCAAGAAAATTCATTACTTTGAGGGGAATAAAAAACGGAACAATCTCCGACAATGGTGTAAAAATTTGTATGTGCAAAACAAATGCAACAGTTATACCGTACAATGCCGAGCAATCGATGAGTACGCCCGGAATGTGTAAGCAGGAAAGAAACATAATAGATTAGAATATGTTGGACTTGCATTGTTACATAACAATGTAGTTGTTCAGACATATGGCGATCGTTATGGTACAAGGAATATGACTTTTATGCTAGAACAAGCTTCCATATGTTGCAGTATACGGGGTAACTATACCACTTTTTGCACCTTCTACCTTACCATACACGGCGCCTCCTCCCATACCAGTAAGCAAAAGCAGCAATTGACAGCGCTACAGCAACACCAGCTGTGGCATATCGTGTATATGATAATCTTTCCACAAGAAGCCCACCGTCTGGGGCTGCCTGCTGACTCGCTCTCAAAGCAAATTCAAGCCCTGCGCTTTCAAGTTCATGGGTATCTTTCACTGCCGCTTTGAACCTAACAGCCTTGGCTATCGCTTCATAATCCTCTCTGCTTCCACCCTCAAGGAAAGCCCCAACAATCACACCCTTATTGGTCCAGTAGGCACCGAATCTCCCACTATTAAAATCTCCAAAATGGATGACGCTTCCAACATTGTCACCATAGAACTGCCAAGAAAGTGTGAAAACTCTCGAGTAAAAGAAGGGCAAATAGTCAAGATCACCTGTTGTCTTGGGTGCCATGATGGCCGCAACAGCGTGCCTTGCAGTCTTCCGAGCAGAGTCAACATGCTCGAGGCGGCGGATCTCATTACCAAAGAGTCTGACGGGAAAAGCAGCGACATCGCCAACAGCATAAACAGAGGTGTTGCTTGTCTGCATTCGTCCGTTGACCTTAATCCCACCTTTCTCCAGATGTAGTTGACCTTCAAAAAGACCGGTATTTGGACGGATACCAATACCCACCACAACCATGTCAGCCAGAAGACGGGTACCATCTTTAAGGATCACTGCTTTCACCTGCAAAGAGAAAGATATTTAGCCAGATCAACACCTCACCAAGGACAGATAAGTGTGCAGCCTCTTTGAACAAAGTTCATGAACAAAAATAACCCATAAATCGTCCTGTCAGAAACATCTCTGAATCAAGATCTTACTAAGCAGCATACGGTTATTGTTTAATGGATTTAACAAAATGATTCCTGTATAGCATAACAAAGCCATCTTCAAAATATATGTACCCTACATGACAACAGCCAACTGGAAATATTCCTCCCTTTGACAAACAAGTGCAGCCACAGGTAGATCATCATTTGTTAACCACCCTAAACTGCTTTTAGTGGAAAGGAGTAGAGAGGCCAGTTAAAGAAGTGATTCATTGGACAATAGTAAATCAATGGTACTACTAGTACATCTTTAGAAACAAATCCAGGTCTCTGACGATCGTCCAGAATTGAAACCAGATAAGCACCAAAATAAAATACCACATCTACTAGCATTTTAAATCCCTGGATAAGTATACTAAATTACTAAGTATACTTGATTAAACGAAAAACGGATGTGACGAACACACTAGATATTACCTTTCCCTCCGAGTCATTTTCAAACGATGTCAGGACATTTCCTTTGATAAATTTAACCCCCTTTGACTTATAGTAATTCTCGTAAAACTCGGCAATCTTCGGTGTAAACAGACGAGCCACTGCAAAATAATTGCAGCAATGATCAACAAATGCAGCTTAGTTGTGTCTGATGCACTTAAATGTGATATAGAATGGATCAATACTTACTGCAATGTGCTTCAGGAAAAATCATGGTTACTTTTATTCGATTTGTAGCCAATGCTGCGGCACATTCCATTCCTATGTAACCACCACCAATAACAACAGCATTCCCACCAGTGCATGTTTGCATTACGGCCACAAGCCTATTTGCATCAGCCAAATTGCGCAGATAGCAAACATTTTCAGCATCTGATCCCCTCACTCCAAATTCTTCAAGTTTTAAAGCCTGTAAACAACATATGCATTTCAATTGCAGCTACCAGTTCATGATGTGACTTAATGATTCATGGAATACTATGAAATTATGGAGCAACAAGGGTTCAAAATCCAAATACTGAATATATATTTCAGTACCCGAGCACCTGTTGCAATTATGAGTATCTCGTAACTGATAGTTTCACCAGTTGCAGTGATCAATGTCTTCCTCCTCACATCAGCAGACTTGACTCTGGTTCCAAGAACAAGTTCAATGCCTAGCAGATCAAAACAATAAATTGCATTCAGAAGTTCCCATGATATTAACTAATTAACAGCGGATCTCTTACAAAGTCATTTTAGAGATGTTTGAAGTGTGCACGCAGAAAGAAGTCCACATAGAGATGCATGTTGTAAATTCAGAAAAAGAAAGATCATGTGCATCATACATGGAAAGTTGTAGAAGAAGAAACTGATTAGGATTCCATGTGCCCCCTTTTTATATCAACATAGGTTAGCATGTCTAAGGGCATGATAATAAGTGGATTTAACAACATTTGGGATGCATTGCATATAACACAACATAACAGCAACAAGGGGCTAATTCATTGCAAGACAGGATAAGAAAAAATTTAAGAAGACGTTGGACAACAATATGAGGGCTTTTGAATCAGAGAATGATTGGACCCTGGAGCAAAATTATGGGAGAAGATAGATGTCAATGACCGATGTAGATGACCCCAAATATTTGGGACTTAATGCATCTGGATGTTGGTGCCATACAGGATATGGTACTCATAAACATAAAGCATAAACATGAGAAGTTAATAAATGCTGATCCATAGAATTGTAGGCATGTGTTGTTCTATGTACTGCAACACTAATGCAGGTTGTTGTCTCTAAGCAAGCAAATCGAAATGAAGAAAGCATACCTTCCCAGTTTGTGAAAATTCTTGACAGAATAAAGGAAAGACAGTAAAATCTCTCATAATGATTGGACTTAGAAAAGTAAATAAAAAGAAAAAGCAATTTACCATGCTCCTTATACCATTTTGGTGTCAATCTCTCATCATTAGCACCCACACAAGTATGAAATGAAGGCAGGCGTGCAGGGGCTGCCAATAGCCAAAAATGTACAACGATCACACATATGCAGATAAAAAATAAGGATAAAAATAACTGAATGTATATAACACAATATGAACGCTGAATGCTGACCGGCGGGTAAACATAATAAATAATTGTGATGAGTATTTTTGCTAACTAACCTGCAATATCACTCAAGGGACTCTCTTCTGCTAAGATAAATGTTGATGAGAAAATTACATGTTCATCAATAGGAATAACACTACTACATCCATAACAGGTATTTGAACATGTTAAGCCATTTGAAACACCATCTGATGCCCTTACAAATAGACAGGATGGCGTAGATCTATCACCATTGTTGTGAGTGCCTGCTTGTATGGGTATGTATAGTATGTCTATCCAAGCAATCATCAACCCATCACCAACCCGAAACTTGAAGGCTCGCTAAGTATCATGTAGAAGTTGGAAAAGCAAACAGGTGTCAGAAGGGATGCATAAGCATGAATCAGCCAGGTCAGAACCAACATGATTGAGCTTATCCTGAATGAGGTGCCTGGCTCTGACTCCCCTTCTTTTAAGCATAGACTCCATAAGTAGATGAAAGGATACAAAAGGAGAGAAAGAGAGAAAGGGCAGGAAGCAGTATGTCAAAGATCATGAGAGAAGAATGTAAAGGCAGCTACATATGATTGCATGGCCTCCCCCCGCCGGGATGATAAAGATTTTAAAAGAAACCCTTGGAGCAGTTTGAGATAACACTCGCCGCGTAGGATAACTATCTAGCTTCTTTGTTTTAAATGGATGGAGGTCTGGTCTGACTTGTTAAGTTTAGAAGTACCAGAATAACAGTGATCATCCTCTAGTAATAAATCGGAGCTCCAGAACCAAAAACATGTATTTTTGGGGTGATGAAAGAACAATAAGCACGCTATTTTATGTACAATTCCGATACAATAATATAAGTAGGGAAAGCATGACCGATACCTTCAGGAAGTAAATATCCTTTGCTTAATGCAGGCCTTTCGTAAGGTGCGACCTGTACAAAAGTCGATCAGAATTCGAGTCATAAATTCTACATTGTATTCGAGTCGAATCCAGAAAACAGAGAGTGATCAAACACTCGATAATCAACTGTTAATTATCACATGATGTCGACAGCGTGGAACAAAAGGAGAACAAATTATTTCATTCCTCGAAACCAAAAATTCCAATCCTCAAGCATCAATATCGAGTTGGGGATTCGATAAACCCAAGCAATCCACGTATGAGAGAAAAAGAAATATCATCATCTCGAAGATAACTCGATTTCCACACGAATCCCAAACCAATCCGACGAATGGTCATGCAAAATCCTCGAGAGGGCTAAAATAAGCAATCGATACCGAATCATAAAGAAAAAAAAAAAAAAAAACAAGCACATCAAACGATAACAATCGAATAGGGGAAAATCCAGAAGGAATTGCGGGGGGAGGAGATAGGGGATCGGGGCAACTAGAAGAAGACAGAAGACTGGGGCGATGAGAGACTCACGGTTTCTTCGGAGATGATACAGAGCTCGCCGTGGGCGACTCCCCTGCGCGCGAACTCGAGGGCAGCGTAGCCAGCGGCGACGCCGCCGCCGAGTATCACGTACACGAACGCTCGACCCATCCGGATCTCTCTCCCTCTCTTTCTCTCTCTTTCCCTTTCTCCTGCTCTCTTTTGTGACCGTGGCCTCAGCGGATGGATAGACGGACGGACGGACGGACGTGGGGTGGGTGGAGGGTATTATTTATCTCGTGCCAAGGAAATATTGCGATCCACAGCCACTCCAAAGAAAAAGAAGAATAGCTTGTCGAGATTGCATTCCTTCCCCCCCGCCGTCTGATCGAAAACCAATTGGCAAATACGAAATAAAACCTTCATTTCTCCTTTTTCATTTTTCTCAATTAATGTCCCAAATCAACCTCACATCTTTTTTATTTTATTTTTTTTATAGACATTTTTTTTGTTACAAGCGTCCAATGTTCCAACTTCATCTTCTTTGCTTTTTTTAAACATGATTAGGTTCTATTTGAAACTTCACCCACGATCATAAATATTAATTTGTATTGTATGTTGATTAGATTTATAATATTTGTATGTATGTGACAAAAACATGGAAGTTAATTTTTTTTTTTATACTTTTATTCTCAAAGTAATAATATCCAAAAATATTATTAAAAAATGGATTTTTTTGAGAATTCATATATATATAATATCCACACCTATAAGTCGAAATATTATTTAATAAACATAAAGCATACAATAATTAGATCGCATTTAAATCACCATACCTGGTGTTGGAGCACACGAGAAGCGAGTTACGTCGTGGCTTGAGTCCCATTTTAGCTTATCGTGAGTTAAATCGTACCCAGAGTCTGTCCATGAGGACACTGTTCCATTTCGTTGTAGCAGCTAAACTCTTGAAAATAGAAAACAGATGTTCGCTCTAGAAATCATGCATCTACGTGCATCGAGAATGTTCCACGAAATTGTTTACGACGATGTTATGCGAAGCTTCCGGTGCGAGGAGCAAGAAAAGGATACCCATATGCAGATTGGTACACCCGCATCAAGCCATAAGAACATGCTTTCTTTGAGCAACGCACGAAGGAAAGCATCCGTAGACCAACCTTATTCTTGCATGATCGATGTGGTAACGACGGTAGATTACTGCTTAGCTGATACATCATCATCCGGGCAACGCTACCACATCAAAGAACAGTGAATACTGTTGTTTGAATTGTGTCGAGCTTTCCTCGAGCTTTCATCGTCACGTGAAGAGCTCGTGCCGTCGACGACTTCGGCAGACATGGCTGCTTTCGTTTATTTTTCATGGGCAGGAGTGGTAATATGCCTTTCCCCACCCGAAAATATGTTATTTATTTAGTCTCCCTATGCGACAAGTCCAATAACTCTAAAACCCTGGAGTAAACCACCTTCCAATTTTTTCCCACTTCCTCCTTGCCGGCCCGCTCTTTTGTCGCCCTCGTAGGATCCCTAAACAGACCATCACCTTCATCTCTCGATCGCCATTGGTGGAGGAGGAGATCATCGGTGGAGTCATGGCGACCTCGAGGGACGTCCAAGAAATCGTCTCCAAGCTCTCGTCTGATAAAGCGAAAGCCCGAGAGGTGACCTTTTCCCTACACTGATTCTTTCATTTTTTTCTTGATCGTTTTTTTGTTCTATGATGTTTTTCTCGCCCCAACATTCAGGAAGGGGTGAAACTGTTGAGTAGCTGGTTGGAAGGCGAGAGGGCGGCTGGTTTCTGCAAGCTCCTCGGCCATAACACCGCCAAGATTAAGGCGGATTCAATCCCTCACGGTGAGTTTTAGGGTTATACCGTAACTCTCCATTTCTCGGATCGGAACACAAGGCGAAGCTCTTTATCGTTTGATGTCATTTCTTGAATGCTTTGCGAAAGGGAAAGGATCTGATCTCTATTTCTGTTTTAAGTTATACTAGAATTTTCTGTTTCTTGAATCTGGAAGACATAGTGAGGCGGAGGAACTTGATCCCCGTATGGGTTTAGGTTATACTAGACTTTTGTCTCTTGTATACGTGACGGAAGGGTTTTGATGTTTGTGTCTCTTCAGGGTTATACTAGATATTTCTGTTTCTTGAATTAAAGAGGTGGCGGAAATGGAGGATTTGGTTTTTGTTTCGTTTGTATTAAGTTTATAGTATATGAACGAGAAGGCGCAGCAGAAGCAGAGGGACTGTGTTGTTTTTGGTTATACTAGATTTTTCAGTTTCCTTGAATTGGAAGACAGAAGAAAAGGAAGGATTTGATCTTTGTATCATAATTATTTTCTTGCTTATACTGGCAGCTGAAACATGGCCTTTTCTCATCACGCTGCTCATGAAATGCATCTCGTTGGAGGTCTCTGCAAGCAAGAAACGCCTTCCCAGGTTAATCTTTGTGAAGACTCTGCGAAGTAGCATCCAATGTGCAGAAGATATAAAGCTTTCAGGTATACAAGAATGGTTCCAGATCATTCATCTTCTTTAACGGTCCAGTTATCTTTTGTGAACAGTATGATCAGCTTAGGTGAAGAATAGCATTTTATTTATGTTCCTAAGATTGTGGAGTGATATATTGTACATTCAGTCAAGCATTTGCATAAGGCTTTTTGCTATATTTTATACACAATCTTCTTTCAGTTCTCCTCCCAAACTGTGTAGATTGACTCTCCCTAGACCCTACATTGGGAGTCGTGTAATGGTTACGATCCATATTCCATATTTTAGCTGTCCAGACGTTTTTTTTTTCTATTTGAGATAGTCAATGTCCTAGTCATGGTAATGTTAGTGAGAAATAAGTGGGCATGTTTGAATTTCTTTCTGATCTATCAATTTTCCTTTCTATCTTCTTTGGACATGCTGTGCATCTGTTCTCTCTGCGTGGATTTTGTTCATGTCTGTGTCAATGCATCATGTATATAAAACAAAAATTTTCACTTTATGTATCATATTCACAAGTTTGTATAAATAAGTTGGTCACAAGGAATTATTTATTTATTTATTTATTGTTCCAAATGATTTCTTTGTTGTTTTTCTCGGCATGTATCTTTCACATTTGAGATTTCATTAGATCTGTAGCAATGCCCTTGGCCAGACTGATGTGTCAAATCCAGAGCTGAATCCTGAACAGCCATTTTGGAAGAACAGTTAGACCTTGTAAGCGTTGTGTTTTTTGATTGATTTGCTAGTTTACTAGGTTCGTTGGTTTGCCAAACCTTTTAGGTTCTTTGAACAGAGAGATTGTGCAAATAAAGCACTAAGGACCTGATGCATTATGGTAGCAACCAATGGAAAAAAAATGCTATAGAATACTTGATCACCATAGTTCATGTGGTGGTAGCCACTTCCAAAGTCGGCCCTTGGGCAGTAATATGGCCCGTATTGCATTATGATTTTCAGGTAGAATTGGAGCTTATGGTATTTGAACATGCTAAAATAGAAGTACAATCTAGTGTTTAGAATTAAGTAATGAAGTTCAGGAAGAAAGAAACTGTAGAAAGAATACTTTTTTGTTTGAAGGTGCATATTAGTCTTAATATCAGATCTTGAATATCCAAGGTTCATGTTAATGTTAATTTTAAAAGAAGATTATGAAATTTCTAGAATGACAAACTCCAAGTTTTATAAATCTTTCAATTTAATGAACACCTGTGAGCATTTATTTTACACCCGCCAGGATTTGTACTTTCTTACTATTCCCGGACTTTTTTTTTCCGTTTATGGGCTTTAGTCAAACTGACTGGACCTCTGAGATTGTTGCTGTTTGTCAAATGATATTCCTTGTGAATCAGATGTTCAACTTACATGCATTTCCTTAGTAAAAGGGATAAAAATTCTCTTACATATCCACACAACAATTTCTTTGTTAGTGAGTCAAGGTGATTCATTTAGTCTGATGCATCATTGGCTGTTTAGATTTTTGTTGTTTGACAATAGGGTTTTTATACTTCCCTATGAACATGCATTCTCCAACTATGCTATTATCTGCATCAGTGACTGTACATTTTGGTAAAGGCAGAGTGAAGGCTTTGAGGGGGCAAAGATGTAATCATCATTTATGTATACACAATTTTTTTTGTCAAGATAAGAGAATTAGTTTAGTGATGATCAAATCGATACAAAAGATAATTGTAACTTTGTATTTTGTGACTAGAATTGTGAAACAAGTAAAGCTTTTATTGAACTTTCATATTTCAGATCAATAAATTTTGAAAACCTTTGTTGTGGAGTATCAAACATAAATCTGTTGGAAATATGGGACAGCTATGGATCATTTGGAAGTTTAGCTTTAGTCATAGTTAAATTAGTTGCTGTAATGAGTCTGGGTACTTAGGGAATGGATTAGAGATTGTTTGGGAGTCGTCGGAAAGGGGTCATCTCTGAGTAGAAATTTATGTAAAAGCACAGTGGCCCATGGGTCCACTTGTTAGTGGGAACTTGAGGCTGAGCCTTGGCATCAATGTAAGGTTGCTTCTTCACGACTTGGATGACTAGAGTTTGGGTGATGGAAACTACTGTTTTGCCTCATAAGTGTATGGTTGCGTACATTGACCTCCTTGCCTCAGATATCACATTGGCAAGAGTCCCGGACATTGGAGACACCACCTTTTTTCTCTTTTTGCAGTGTGGCCCACTTGGTCAACATTTATCTTTGTCATTGCATGCCGGTGGAGGTGACTCGTACCAAGCATGTCCTTGTTATTGTCCTGGAACCATGTGGATGCTGGGCATATTTTTCTGGCATACTCAAAATTTGAATTAAATTTTTGCAGGAAGAAATTTTCTTTTGCTTTCTGTCGTTAAAGTGCTATTCAGTCATATATGGGATGTTATAAAGGATATTCCTAGCTTCCAGTCGGAGTACAGCAGCATTCTTCGACATCTTCTAACTGTTAGAGAGTATCGCTATCAAATGAGGAAGCGGGTTTATTCTGGTTTGTGTCTTTTCGATCAGCTCATGCAGCTCTTTACAGCAAAATATCTTGTATGCTAGTGATGCATTTAAGTTTTCTGCAAGCAGGTCTAGTAGTACTATACATCAACAAGTTAGGTACTGTAATAGATATGAATACTAGTCATACCAGTTCCAAGGAGGATGTTTTCTGCAGTATAGTGATTCTTCATGTCCTTTTGGAAAACCCACCTGGTGATTATCCAGATAATATTCGAGAGGATGTTGTGAAGGGATTCATTATGATCTTCTCAAAAATTCGGTAAACAATATCTTCTCAGTTTACGATCTTTGTATTATTTTATTATTCTCCTTTGTCATGGCTCTTTATGTAGTATTATGTGTGATGGTCGGCTTTAAAAATTATTGCCCCTGATTCTCTCCATCCTTTGCAGTATTGTAGATGAGAGCAGGTTTTGCAAATTGTGAAATCTCTTACATCTTTGAAGCTTTGTCAGGAATGAGGGGAAGATTTTACGGAAACTCGTGGAATGCCTGAATACGTACTTGTTAAGAGATGGCCCAAATCTTGGCAATCAGGCCATGGAGATTCATTCTGCTGTACAGGATATCATGTTCAGATGTTGGTTTACTTCTCATGATCAAGGACTAAAGGTTATTTGTTTGAGATATTTTCAGTTATTATTGGTCTTACTTCTGGTATTGTAATAAATTAACTTTAAACCTGGAAAAACTTGCAGAGTTCCTTGATTAATTTTGCAAGAATTCAGCTAAAGCTAATACGGTATCTGGCTGAAGGAACTCAGATAATAGAGCAATTACTTGATGTTATTGTCAAGGAACTTGACCAAGGCATTAATGTTGGTTCGGAAGTTCTTTGGCAAGTCTTATTTATTCTTCTAGTTGGCAATCTTCGGCCTTCTGTTGCTTGCTTATGTTGCAATTAACTTCAGGAACGATATATCTAGAGAGGATAAGCTTGGAACTCTAGGAAGCATCCAGCAATGCCTAATGGAGCTTGCAGCCACTGTTTTCTATCAGGCATTAGTCTCTGATGATTTTTACTAATTGTCATTGTTGAATTGGTTTCAATCATGCCAAAATTTTGCTGTCTGTGACACTTTAGTTTATATGCTTCCAGGCTTGCAAAATTAATAGTAAATCAACATGTGATGTAAAACGGTTGAAAATGGAGCATGCTGCAGTACGTTTAAAAGATGGCCTCATCAAAGGTTCCTGGATCTGGTAACTTATATGCTGATGGCCTAGATGCTTGTTTACCATATTCTTTATTTTATGTATATGTATGTATATACACATACATATCATTTTTTGGGAAGGCAGTGAGATTGTTTCACCTTTCATTTTGAGTTCCTTGAACAATTTGAAGCATCTCTCATCTGCTAGCCTGTGCTATCCAAGACAAATTTGACATTACAATTTACAAATTTGACATTTTGAGTTCCTGGATCTGGTAACTTATATGCTGATGGCCTAGATGCTTGTTTACCATATTCTTTATTTTATGTATATGTATGTATATACACATACATATCATTTTTTGGGAAGGCAGTGAGATTGTTTCACCTTTCATTTTGAGTTCCTTGAACAATTTGAAGCATCTCTCATCTGCTAGCCTGTGCTATCCAAGACAAATTTGACATTACAATTTACAAGTCTCCTGCAATTTAATTAAATCACCGTTGTGCTGTGTGCTAATTATGTGCTGATTCCAACTCTTAGCTGTTTATTCTTTACAACTGTGACATACTGTTCCAACGTCCAAGTGCATGGCATTTAGGTATGTTGCAGGGGCATGTACTTGTGCCCTGTGTAGGTACTTTGCAGACATATTTGTATCATGGTAGCTCGGCAAGACATTGTAAAATTAAGAATAAAGATTAAAGTTTAAAATCTGTTGTTTTTTTCCCTTTTGACCTCCATCTTTAATGCGGTAGTTCATTATTATGCATGATCATATGGACAAAATATAAGTTGCTGCTAAGCATCCAAATTAATTTGCCTAAATTTGGTGCCAATTCTGGTGTCAATTCTGCATTTTTACTTAAAATAACTTGGGTCAAGATAAGTGCATTGGAATACCTGCTTCTTGCGTTAGACTAATTCGATCAAAATATGCTATTTTCTCTTGCAACTTCTGTGCTATGTCTTCTATTTTGTCTAATTCGGATTGCTTCTTTGTAGATAGTTTAATTTCATGATATTGAATCAGACTATCAACTTTACTGTGTTTGATTAATGCTACACCAAATGTTAACATATGCTTGCTTGCTGTGTTCTGATAGGTTATTATTTTGACTGAATTAGTTTCTATCAAGTTTCATATATTGAATGGTGTCATTTATGGCTTACTTTATTTAGCTAGTGTTCAGCGAGGTTCATATACATGAAGTCGATACATACTAATATGAAATTGTCATAGACAAACAGTATCTTCTGGTATAAATTTTGTCTTATGTTACAGGAATGGGGCCTTCGCCTTCTTTATTCATAATTATGGACTTCGACTAGATAAGGCTCTGTTAATCTATTGGTTTGAAGGTGCTGGTGAAAGTTTAAGAAGGTACTCTGATATCTATAATTAAAAATTTTCAGGCACATAAAAGTCTAAAAGGTCTGCTCGCTCACTGACATGTGACTTCATGAAATTGCACTCTTTTTTCTCTATTTTAATAATCAGCGATTCACATAATTTGCCTCAAGTGAATATGTATTATTAGTGCATCTTGAGGTTAAATGTTGTTTTTTAGTGGTTGTTACTTGTTAGTACCTCATTTGGTTACAAGTGAACGCTCATGCTCGTTTTTTGGCTCCCTGTTGGTGTTTAAGTTACTGAGCAATTGCCTTTAATAATGCTAGAGGCTAAATGGCTTGTTCTTTCTATTTTTCAGGATATTGAGTGGTTCAGGTACTCTGCATTCACATGATGCACTTCTTTGGCTTTTACGGTATGCTATGTGATCTTATCAGTTCCACACAGTTATGATTGTTCACCATTTAATGGGTATAAAGGTTCTTATGTATTATTGTAGTAGGCTTCTTAATTTCCAACTATCCATTTTTTTTAATCTTTTCTGCATTTTGTGTTACTATAGCCTGTATCACTTATTATTCCCTAGGAAATCATGACTTCCAGCTTTTCTTTAGTCTTGCCCCTGACACCTTTAACTCGAATTGTCTGAGGTGTCCTTACTTTTCCTTACACTGCCGGGATTAACATTCTTGGTGTCCAATATGCTCTGGTCACAGACAGGACATTATCAAGTCATTCTTTGTTTATTATGTGTTATGCTGTGTCAGCTGGTCAATTACCAAGTCACATAGAAAGTGCATTGGCATAAACCACCATGACAGAATTGATCATCTTTTGCCATCTTTAGACACATCTGAGCCTTTACGTGTTTTTGGTTCTTTGTTCTTTAAAAGGGATGTCATTTAACATAAGTTTTAATCCTTGGGACATGGTAATTGTTCTTGAATGTCAAGAATCATCTTTTGTTTTTCATTTTTTTTGGTTATATCTTGATGTTGAATTATACTTGGTTGGCTTATATGAATTTTATACAGTTTATTTTCGAATTTAACTTTAAAAGCATTTTCAAGGGCATTGCAGGAATTTTCAGCTGTTTTCCCATTCTTCCTTCATGAAGAGCCTTCCAACAGCACATCGTTCACTTCAAATGTGGTTGTCTTTCTTGCATTTTGTCATATTTCTTAGATGTTTCTTTATTCCTTTACTCACCATAGTATGGCACATTTGACACCCATGTGTGGCCCAACTTTTATAGCTGAGTGACATTATATTTGATTATTTACTTAAATTCCAGTGATATAGAGCTCATTTAATATTTATAATAAATAAGCAAATAGCAATACAGCCAAAACCTTCATTTGCCACTCTAGCAAAGCATATAAACGATATTTACATTGCTCCAATCTTGCCTCATGTGAAATCTCCTAGTTTAGTAAACAACATAATCAACATTAAAAAGAACCATAGTAGGCTAAATGGAACATCTGGTTGGATGCATTTATGGAAGATTCCTGTTATTCCTTTTGTGGCTTGTTTTTGCAGAAAACTATTACATTCAAAGCTGCCTACCTCTCAGTATATTGCTGCATTTGGTATTATGGACACCAAGCCTTGTTTGCTGTGTGGTGCTCAATTTGATGAGTTCTCTCATATTTTCTTTTACTGTCAGTTTAGTCGGTCAGTTTTTGATATTTTTCAGCATAAGTTGGATTTAAAATTTGGACTGTTTGGTCAATGGCATACTGGTGATTGGCTTAAAGAAGGGAGTGCCTTGGGTAAACAGGCTAAATGGAACATCCACCTATAGTTTGTGGTATCTGCCAATTCAGATACTCACTTCATATAAGTATTATCCCTGGTCATTCTCGTTTTGGTCAATTTCTTTGCCTTAAATTGCAAAAAATAGTCAAAGATGGCTAGAACTGATCAAACGCAACTCAGTTTGGTTGATTTTAACCAATTACAGTGAAAGAGGGGATGAAAGAAATGAGGGCAGTTGAAATGAGGGAAAGACAAAAAAGAAGCTGGCGACTATGACTATGAAAGAAATGAGGCATTTCTACTCCTGCATTTACTCTTAGCCACCATTGTTGCAATGTCTTTCATCCATTATTTTTTATGATAAACGAGAAAAAAAGGATAAAAATGAAAGGATAGAGAGTAGTTCTTAATCTTCTAAGAAATAAAATTGTTGTTCCAGAGAATGGAGATGCTAGAAGATTGATAATAATCCTATATAACATGTGAACAGTCTTAAAATGAATATTCCGTTTGTGTTTGCATTAGTTTACACGTTACATGCATGGAAGTGTAAATTGCTGGAGGAAATATATGAAGAGGCAATGAACTATCATGAGATATTTGTGAAACCCCATCTCAGGTTTAAGGAACTCGTATTGGTCATGTTATTTTTGTCCAGATAATGTGCATCTACGGATAATCTCTAGCAAGGTTCACAATACCGTACCGTACCGGTATTTCGACCTGGGCTCGGTACCGGTACGGTATGGTGTACCGAGCACTGTAGCATTGCTACAGTGTATTGGTGCATTGTATCACTGCTACAGTGCGGACTGGTACCGGGCGGTCCGCATACCGCTGGCTTGTCGGATCGGTACGTATCACTCGTACCGGGTGGTACGATTCGGTATGGCAGACACTGATCTCTAGAACCCAAAGTAGTTGGGACCAAGGATTGAAATATCGTACTGTACCGGAGTTTCGAGATTCGCTCGGTACGGTACGGTACGGTACTGTATACTGAGCGGTATATTTGGTATACCGCATAGTATATATATATGTAATATACATATATATATATGTAATATACATATATATATATGTAATATACATATATATATATGTAATATACATATATATATATGTAATATACATATATATATATATATATATAAAGAAAAAAAATCTTTTTCGGTGACATCGCCTCTCTTCTCCCTAGGCTAGGCGACATCGCAGAAAAATGTGGCGACGTCGCCTCTATATTTATATATTTATATGTATAAAAGTGAAAAAAAATCTACAACGTTGCCTATATATATATATATATATATATAGAAGTAAAAAAAAAAAAATCTGCGTTGTCGCCTCTCTTCTCCCCACGTGGGGTGACGTCGCAGAAAAACGAGGTGACATCGCCTTTATATATATATATATATATATATATATATATATAAATTAATCCAGGTAAAAAAAAAAATACCGCCCAATATGGGCGTGTATTATTCGAAATTGAAGACCTTGGTTGGGACATTAAGGCTTGTTTTTGTTAATGCATCAAATCATCTCTAGTTAGGTTGTGCAATTTAGTTTAATCATTGACACAAATAGTATATGTTTGAACTATTTGGTTTGTTCCAATCAGATGTAAAGTAATGGACAATCAGAAGGAATTGTTTCATTTTTTGTAGTCATATAAGGTTCCTTATTGGTATGTAGTTGCCAGCTTTTCTTCGTGCTTTGTTCCGAATAAGCTTTCTGTCATGGATTACAGTGTAATTCTCCCAGCATGCTTTGAATATAACTTGTTAATGGTGACTCTTGCTTAGTATAGCTTCATATAGTTCTGCATGGAATTTGTTCAACAGTTACTGAATTAGATCCTTGCAATCACACCATATGCAAATAGAAATCAGATTAATAAAATTGATTTTAGAAAACAAAAGAATTAGTCTGAAGGTGCTAGCTAGTCAAGCTAATAATGATCTTGATTTATGATGCAAGTTAGATCATCTTCAGACCTTTTACATATGTTTGTACTCACTCAATAATTGCTAGCATGTTTGCTGTACCACCCGATATGTGGTACTTACCGTTTCGGGTATGGTCCAATATGTGGACCACCCCTTTTCAGGTGGTCCAGTTAAAATAAAATAAAAATAATAATAATAATGGGGCCTTGTCCAAATCAGCATTAAAAAGTAGAAAAAAAAACAGTGCTCACGAACGCAAGCCCTCTTCTCGTGTAAGATGCCGCCGCCTCACCGTTGCCGCTTCGCCATTGCTGCTTAGGTTCTTCCTCTTCTTTTTCTTCCTTCACTTCCTCTTCTTCCTTCTTCCTCCTTCCTCCTTCCTCCTCTGTTCCTCGACTGCCCCTTCCTCTTCTCCCACTTTTGCTTCCTTGCCGAACCACTAGTACGCACCGGTGCACCGTGTATCGATACACTGGTGCAGATCGGTACGTATCAGTCTGACAAAGTGCCAAAACGGGTCTGGTACCCGAAAAGGCAATCATCGATCGTTAGATTATATAACCTTCATCAAACATACTGTCATTGATCTGTATACTGTTTTACATATATGATGTCCGTTTACTTGCTTACCTACAAAATTACAAGATTGACATTACTCTCTTGGTTTAATTGTATTCTATTATTGACATCTTAGGGAATTTGACATCATAACTTGCTAGATAGTATGTATAATATTTTACATATTTCAATGCAGAAACAAAATTCTATCTGTCAGAGGCATATTTGGCTTATTGATCTTTTAGCCTGTTTGAAAAAAATCAGAGTTCTTTGTTCCAATGGTAGACATCCTGTTCATTGATTGAGTCTCAAAACTTGGCGGAAATAGAGTTGAGCAAAAAGAACCAATACTTCGAGCTCTTGTAATTAATAGTTCCTTTTGGCAAAATATTTTATTCCAAGTATGTCTTAATTGCTTCTAGAAGCCACCATATCAATTTGGCATTATGAACTTTTGGCTCTCAAAATTTTCTATTGCAAAGGCTTTTGGCACTTAATTATTGGTTTGGCTTATTGCTGATATCCTTCAAAGTTATTGATGGATTGATGCCTGTCTTTTCTCTTTTTTAATTTTATACCAGTTTTCTGAACTTGGCTTTGGTGCATGTCAATTCATATGTTTATATGTCAGTTTTCTGTGCATATAAACAAACTTGTTGCTTTTCAGCAATCTCATCAATTAAATGCATGACATGCTATGTTTGTTAAAGATAGTGCTGCTAAATTTTTTTGTTATTCCTCCTATGAGCTTGACTGAATCAAGATGTCTTTTATTTTAAAGGTTTTGTTAGTTAAAAATGGTTGGCAAGATATATGGAGCTGTTTGATGCGTGGAATACCTTCTTTTAGTAGTTTCTCCTCAATTGTGAGTTATACTTCCATTATTGGTTTTATCTTTCTAATATTGCTAATTGCATTTCTGGCCGGTCTATTTTGTTTTTTCTGTCGCATCACTTAATTTATAGTGTCATCTTTTAATAATACTTCTGTCTATAATTAACTAAGCTGGTTCTTTGGCACTTAGATATTTTTCTCTTGGTAGCTTTGCACTTAGTGCTGCTTTTATCTCTAAACTAAGTTGTTTGCTTGCAGATTGACGCTGCTTTGACACTACTTGGCAATATGATTAAGAGAGTAAGCTGTTGTGCAATTATGGATAAGTTTGAGATCACATGCTTTGATACAGTCACTTCTCTCGTTCAATTTACATTTAGGATTAATGTTTTATACAGTCACTTTTTTCGTCCAATCTACATTTTGTATTCATGTTTCAGGACCAAGCTAGTGTAGCTGTCATGCCTCTAGATGTATGGAACCTTAGGATATTTAAGCGCATGCCTTCAGAGTATGTGTTCTCTTCTTTTTCAAATGTACTAGTCATTCTGTTGAATGTCGAGGTTACCTTAAAGGATACTGTTTCAATCTATTAGGTTGACCCATTTGCACTCGTGCTAAATGCACAGCTTTTTATGTTTTGCTGACTTCAACATGTGTCAATTTCTGAAAGCTTGGTTTTCTAAATATAAAAAAATTTGGAATTATAATTTTTTGCATTTATCTTTTTATATGGGTCTCATAGTGTATTTCCCATAAAGACTAGAAGGTTTTGCTCCAAGATATTCTCCCATTTTGTTTTAATTGTAATGGGTTACGTTTCTTATTGTCTCCTATTTTATTGTCTGATTCAATGCTTTTGTCTTAGTGGAAGCAATTGTGATAAAGGTATGGTGTCACAATGGGCAAATTTTGTACAGTAACATTTGACTACTACACATAATATTCTTCTGCAAATAGTGAAATTTCATTCCCAGTGAGAGGAAAGAAAGCCATAGGACATGTTTTCATATTAATATAATTTGATTTGTCAAGTTTTTATTACTGCTCAAGTCATCTTCAACATTTCAGTGTCCTCAAGTCGAAGATATGGTTAATCGCTTCTCTTCATTAATGGGACAGTTTTCTTTTGATGATATGCTTTCTAAAATCATGTTATAAATGCATGTTCAGAATTTTGATTTTTATAATTAAGCACACAATAGCAGACAATAGGTACTCTCAGTTTGAAATTTGAACTTGACTTCTACTCTTCCTTGACCAAACAATTACTATGATGGAACAAGCAAGGTTGAGTAGAAACACAATACTATGATTTTGATGTGGCATTTTTTTAAATTTATAGTATGATATTATTAGCACTTCAATTAGATTTATAAGCTAATGGAATGTTACCACTACTACTATTGGTGCTAGCAGCATTGGATTTCTTGATGTAAAAAAGAAACTCAAATGGAATAATCTGGAATGACACATTGGGTCGAATTGGTAGACTGTACCAATGCTGATATGATATTTAACATCGATGATTAAGGGCCTAGAAGAACTACCATATTTGAACTCTTCCCCGGATTAATTGTATATGCAGACTGCACTTTGCTTGCTATTATGGGTTTAACAAAAATTTACAAAGATGAAAATCAACTGGATTATATACTGGTTCATTCATGATGCTGTCTTGTTGGCATATAACAAATTAGTATACTTTTAGTTTGTAATATTTTAACCATCCTTCCAACTAGCTGTTTTATCATAATTGCCATCAGCCAAAGAAATAAAAAATGATGATTGTGTAATGGAGGGATTTTGATGCTGTTAAATTGTTCATTTTCTAATTTTAATTTTTTTTTCTCAAAAGATCAGTTACATCAATATTGAGAGACTTGAGTGTTGCACTTGGTAAGCTTAACTTTTATTTATTTAATTATGTGATACAAGGATGATGTAATGTATAAGTTAATTTTTTTATCAAATGTAATTGTGCAAATTTTTAGAAATTTACATTATATGATAATTACTTGCTTACCATATTCAACTTGTTGAAAACCATTGTAGGTCTACTTTGTACTTCATCGCTTGCTATTTCTCTCGAGCAGGTGCTAATGTATGTACTTCATCATTTGCTATTTTTGCAGTGTTACTATTTATCATGGACCGTTGTTTTGCCCCAATCGGTACGAAACATGCATTACATACTCGTTCGAGTGTGAACCGGTATTGCCCTCGTTTTGAGTGGTTCAGTCCGATCTATTAAGAAGATATTTGATTAATACTCTTTAGGGCTCATATTCACGAGCCCTCTTAATGTGAATGCAAGCCTTATTCTCCCATTTCGCCTCCTACTACTATTGCATTTTGCCCTTTGCTTATTATGCACCTTCGACGGGTACGCTTCCTCCTCGTCTTCTCCTCGTTCTCCTCTTCTTCTTCCTTATCCTCCTACCTCTTCGCTCTTCCTCCTTCCTCATTTTCCTTCCTCATCTTCCTCCGTTGCCCCATTTGCTTTCTCTTCTTCTTTGTTTCTCTTCCTCCTCGTCCTCTTCCTTAACCACCTCATCTTCTTCTTTCCCCTTTCTCCTCCTTCCTCCATCCTTTTCCTCCACTGCCCCTTCCTCTTTGAGTCATTGGTATTTGTCGATACATCAGTCCAACTAGGGATCGATACGGCTTGGTATGTGTTGATACACCACCTCTCAATGGCAAGGGATCAACAACAACATCACCATTAAACTTATAAGTCCTAATTATTTGGGGTTGGCTACATGGATCTTTTGTCGCCATTGAGATATTTAAAAAACCATATGCTTAGTTAAGTTTAGAGTACTTAAATATTTATTTATAGTTTCTATTAAAGTCTTTTTGGGTCTTTCTCTATCTCTTCTCGTGTTATTAATATTAATTATTTCACCTCTTATGACTCCTACATCCGGAGGTCTCATTTTATTTTCATAGTATATGCTCATACCATCTTAAATGATTTTTTCTCATTTTATTTTCTATCGAAATGATGTCTAGTTGTTCATGAATAAAAGAATTTTTTTTCCTACCTTTTCTATTAACTCCACGCATCCATATCAACATTTTCATATCAGCAACATAAATTTTCTGTATATATTGTTTCTTAACTATCTAACACCCAGATCCATAAAGCATTGTTGGTATTATAATTGTCGTATAAAATTTTTCTTTTAATCTTAAAGGTATCCGATGATCACACAAGACTCCTAATGCCTCTTGTCATTTTAACCATCCAGCTTTTACTCTATGAATAATATCTTCATTGATCTTTCCAAGGTTTTTAATCTCGTATAGTACCAGTGTATCGAGCGGTACACATCAAAAAGGCATAAAACCTTCTGAAAATATCTGAAAAATAAAAAAAAGTTAGGATAGTGTTTTTAAGTTAGAAATAAATATACATTTAGTATAGTTTTAACAAAACTAATGTAAATTAGGTAAGAATAGTGCCACATGCCTTTTTCGGACTTTGAGGAGTAGCCTTGTGCAAGGTTCGTAATTTCGGTTCGGTTCGGTTCGTCCTTTCGTTAGTATTAAATTGTCTACAGAAATTTTTTTTGAATTGTTAGATTATTTTGTATACAATTTAAACTTTAAGATTCAAATTAATTAAGTAATCATATGTGTAGATATACTTGATTCTACCACTAAAACGAATGACGATTCTCCATGGGCAGTGGATTGGGGTCCTTTAATCCTATGTATCTGTATATCAATATGATATGTTTGTCAAACTCAATCCTGAAATTGATCACACGACATAGTCTATTGATACGTCGTATCCCATTGGTGCATCAATGTGCTGATGGTCTGATCGTCATGAATCACATGTGTTCGAGGCGGCTCCTAAGGCATGTATTGGTGAATGTCAGAACTTCTACGTTCACTATTGATCTGTTGCTTCATATCGTACTGTTGCTCAGAGAAGTATGATCAACTTTCACCATACTACTGTTGGTCGTAAAATTCTCCATAATACGACGATTGTGAATTCGATGAGCCTCGTTTTGTGTTTACGTCATGTAGGCTCTGTCGCATCTTGTCAAAAATATCCACTGACTTCCCCTTCCCCTTCCCTTTTTGTGCCTAAACTTGACTAGTACCTTGTTGAGTTCCATGATCTGAATCTTGGGTGGCATGTGTAAAATAATACTTTAATCTCTGATGAATCTTTGACTAATAAAATATCACATGAAATTAGAGCTTTTGGTTCAAGATTGTAGCTCAGTTCACTTACAATTTGGTTCGACTCAAGCATGACATGGCCTAATCCAAATGCGATGTGAACCAAGATTTTCCTAATTCGATCCCCCTAATGCTTCTCTTACTTTACGGGGTTATATTCGTCGAGGACCGCGCGTTGGCCTCCACTAAATCCCATCGTGTGCCTTGCTTGGCAACCTCGAGCGGCCATGGCATCGCGCTTTGCTCCTAGGTTTCTTCTTCTCTAACGCTTATCGACGCTGAAAAGAGCTCGGCCGACCTCATCGATTCTAGTAGCCTCCGAAGCTCCCGTTGACATCGGTGGTGGCGGTCTCCTCTCTCCACCGGGCCGTGGTGGGCTCTCAATCCTCGATGCATTTCTAGGGTTTTCTTCTCTGCCTGGCCATTGGCTCTTGACAAAAGGTAGAACCCGACTGCCATAGACTATCAGTGTGTGGTTCCCTCAGACAATCCCTTCCTTTTTCTTTGGGGCGAGAGCTTGTTTGTGAAAGAGGCTTTGATTGTGATCTGACGATATAATGAGATAAAGCTTTACCCTCGAAATCGATTGGTATCAGCTGGTACAGGTCAGTAATGTTTGAAATTTCGATTGTTACTGCTCGATACGAGGCCAAAAGCTTGATATCTCTCGGTAGCGGGCGGTATGTGTGTCGGTCTACTGGCGGACCGGTACATACTGCTTGTACTGGACAACACGGTATGGTTTTGCAAACCTTGGATCTTTCTATCTTATTGAATAATAATACCTAAGACTTTTACTTAAAGAAACTTCTTGTCTAACCAACTTAACTATATTCTCCTATCTATCCTAGTATTATTAAAGTTGCACTCTTACTTAATTTAAAACCTTTAGTTTCTAGGGATTGCCTTAATTGCTTCAATATGTACTTGATATGGGTAGATATGAACTTATTAGCTAAATTTATCGGAAAATTTATATTTCAGTGTCTATTTTCTGGTTACCTTTGCATAAAATAGAACACCATGGCCTTTTTTTTTGTTAATTTATGGTTAAGATCCATTTTACGTTTGTTCTTATATTATTGTCAAACTTATTTTAAGCTTTATTGACAATGCAGGGTGATCTTAGAGACATTCTGTATCTTAGAAAAGATTTACTCAGAGCAACTATGGAATTATTTGACTTCAAGGTTGTGTTTCTTGAGATTATCTTGCAGGTTATTTTTTTGCAAGTTATAGCCACCTGTGCAAGCATATGCTGATATTTTACTGTTCTAATTGCTTTTAGGTATACCATCAAATGATCCTTTTCTTATTGAGTACCTACATCTGAATTCTTCAATGTCATGAACATAGAATAACTTGCTATGCTGTTTTGTATGCAGTCATTTCCACTCTTGATTATGAACAGTGAATAAATTATAATATTACAGTTATGTATTAAACAAGGATTTTAATTTCGAATGATACCATCCGTATCGGATGGTATGTACCGGTCTGCCAACAGATTGGTACGTGAGCTGCTCGGTACCGGGCAGTACCATTGATCTAACCTTGTAACGGATGATACATGGCTAAATCGGGTGGTAACGATCGACATTTCAATCGTTACCGCTCAAAACAAGTCGGTAACATACACGTTACTGGGTGGTAACGTGCGCGTCCTCATCTGACGCGACGAGGAGAAGAAAAGGAGGTGACGTCGTCTAGGCAGTGTACACCTCCTTTTTTATTTTTTATATTATTTTTTATATTTTTATATATTTATATTATATATATATCGAGTGGTATACCTTGATGTACCGCTTGGTATGCTCGTATCGTACCGTATTGAACAAAGCTCGAAACGGCAGTATAATACGAAATTAAACCTTGGTATTAAATAATGTTCTCTTTTAAATACTTGTAGGACTTACAGCTATTTTTAAATGGTGCTTGTGTTGCTGATTTAATGATTAAGCATTGATCTCCAAACTTTTCCATAATGATGTTTGTGTGTTTTTGTCTGAAGTCTGAACATAGCTTGTTTACTGTGTCCATATATTTTCATGTCATCACTGTGTCAGAAGAGTTCTTTTCTCTACAGTGCCCTCTAAGTTGGCTAATTATATTTTTCTTGCTAAATTGTCATTTTGTGTAATTATATTCATTCTTGTGTAAAATGAAATTGATATACCCATTTGTATTAATACATAGCAAGTGTCCCATTGATAGAGGGTAAGATTTATGATAATACCATATTAAGTGGCAATAATTTTCACAAAAGTTACCCCATTTTTAAGATAGGGCACAAGTTCCTTCTGGAAGCTTGGTTTGCGATTAATCTGTTGTTTGTAGATGAATGTCAGGGGAGTTTTTGTGCATTTCAAATCTATTCTTTAGGGTCAATTTTGGGGGGTAATTATATTTGTATATTATTAAATATATGTGAAAAGCCCCAGTCAAAAATGGCTTTGTAATATACTTGTTTACTAGTAGGATATGAAAACTGTATAGTGGGAGAAGCATCAAGAGATATTGAATGTACATGTAAATGAAATTTCTAGATCCTCAAGGATTTGATCTTTTAGAGGTGTCATTATGCAGTAGAGGAAGGGGCAGCAACGGGGTGACATAGACAAGTAGCAAAGGAAGAGGAATGGTGGCGGGAAGGAGACAACAATGTGGTGGGAAGGAGAATTAGAGTAGTGGAAGAAGATTTTTTATTGTCAGTCAGTTTACAAAATAGTTGGGGTCAAACGTTTGTGGTCTTTTGAACTTTGACTTGTATATGAGCTCTTTTTAAAACCTTGGTTTGTATAATGGGCTCTTCATTTAAATAGAAATATTGCATTTCACAGCACTCAATGGAGGTAAAATATCCATTTATAGTTGGGACATCACAACCAGTTGTTGTCAGCTGTTGGTTATTCTGTTACATTGTTGTTGTTTGGATTAGTGATGTAGTGTCTTTTTTTTTTATAAAATTTATTTAAACCCAATGGTCATTAGATGATTTGTGTAGATGCCTAGGTGGTGTCTTAAGTAAGGTATGCAATTTCGAATAATATCGTCCGGTATGGGCGGTATGTATCGGTCCGCCAGTTTATCGGTACACGGACCACCCGTTACTGGACGGAACAAAAAAAAAAAAAAAAAACAAATATATATATATATATATATATATATATATATATATATATATATATATATATATATATATATATATATATATATATAAACGAGGCGATATTGCCCTGCGTGGGAGAAGGAAAAGGCGACGTCGCCAAGGCGATGTGATGTCGCCTTATATATATATATATATATATATATATATATATATATATATATATATAAACGAGGCAACGTCGCCCCGCTTGGGAGAAGAGAGGCGATGTCACCGAATTATATATATATATATATATACAAGATTTGCAATACCGAATTTTATCGCCCGGTACGGGTGGATGGCTGACCAATCTTGTATCAAAGTAGAAAATTAGTTGATCTATGTTGATTTTCTTTAGTTATAACTTGCCCATCACCAAAGCAAAAAAAAGTATATTTTTTGTTTGTTCAAAATCCAAGTTTTGATGTTGATCTATAATAATCGAAGTGCATAGAACCAAGGTATGCAATACTGTATCGTACCGGTGTTTCGAGGTTGGCTCTGTATGATACGGTACCGGTGTACCGAGCGGTACACTAGGGCATACCCTGTAGCACCACTACAGTATAATACTGTAGCGGTGCCGAGCGGTCTATGTACCGGTATGCCGTCAGACCGATACGTACCGCCCATATCAGGCGGTACCATTCGGTACTGCATACCATGATTAGAACAGTTTCATAGTTTTGCTTTTGTTTGATGACATTATTTATGTGATGATTGATGAATAGAAATTTGTGAAGTAAAATATGAATAAAATAGGATCGGTGATGGAACTTCCTGGCATTAGATCCCTGCAAAAGGAGCCACCGTCAGTATAGATAATTTGTAGATACACCTAGCTAAAGTCTTTAATATTTAGAGATCAGGAATTTACTTAGGGATCCATGTAAGCAGTACTAGATATAATGTCACTTCTGTATGTGTTGTGGCATTGGATATGTCAATTGGTCAGCCTCCATTGCTTGGGCATGTCCTTGGTATAACATTATGGTATGTACCTTCATCCTACTTTATGTCGGTTGATAGACATCAACACTTTTATGACTAAAAATCTGTGTTAACATTTCTATCAGAAAAAAAATATTCCCTAGAATGAGATCATGATGGTTTGAGGTGAAATATGGGTTAGAAAAACTTAGCTTTGAGGTGAAATATGGGTTAGAAAAATATGGTGAAACTATGACGCCTTTGATGTTTTCCAGTGTGTGTTAAAAACCCTGTGAGAGACTTGACAAACAATCATGTGATTATGTGGCATGATGATTGAGGTGAAATAGGAGACTGAAGAAGTTGTATGATGATTTTGTGGTCACTTATGCATGCAACATTATTAAAAATGCATGGCTATTTTTTTTGTAACTTTGTTCTGCTATTTGATATGTTAAGATATAACTTCTATAGGTGTGAACCTTCTTATAGTAAATCTGATTTGTGTGCTATATATGTATATATATGTATATATATATATGCTTATACATTTATATGTACACACACATATATGTATGTATATATATGTATGTATATATATCATGGTTTGCAGTATCGGTCCGTACCGTCCGGTACGGGCAGTACGTATCGGTCCGACAGACTTTCGGTACACGGACCATAGGTTACTGTTCCGACGCTGTAGCAATACTGTAGCACTGTAGCGCTCGGCACGCCTGAATATACAGCGGTATACCGTACCATACCGGTACCGAGCCCAGGTCGAAACTCCGGTACGGTACGGTATTGCGAACCTTGATATATATTATGCTTGAATTCTGCTTCAAGTTCTTTGGCACTTGGTTTCCTATTTTGTTTCTCATTTCAAGGTCAAATATTTTCTGCAACTATAGTAACTTATCTTAAATTGCAGCAAGCTAGTTTTTGGAACGAGCAAATGGTTTCTCTTATTCCTGAAGCCATATTTGCTCTTTGTGCTGGTTGTGCAACTTTAGCACCTCTTTCTGGAGGCTTATCCATGTTTACAAGACCCAACAAAGATTGTAATAAGGTATTTTTTGCACTTGTCAATATATCGTATTGGGGCTGGTTTATGATTGATATTTTGTTTTTATTAATATAAATAATTTGGCATTAGCAGCTGTTTCTGGTGAAGGATGAGCTGGAACACCCAGAGGAAGTTTTAGAATGTTCTGTGGAATCTTTAGCAGAAATAGAATCAGAATCTTCTACTGAGGTGCACCATTGCTTTGTTCATTTATTTTCTCAACTCAGTCTTTTGAAAGTATTTTAAACCCTTGATAATCATTTTTTAGGAGAAAACCAATTGGTGTAGTTGTGTACGTCTTCCCAAGCAGATTAGACGGCCATTGATACATGAATTTGAGGAACATATATCTGATTTTCTGACTTCGAAGGGGGAGTTTGGGGAAACGGTTCTTTCATTTTTTTTCTCTCTGTGTTCCCTTTTGTGCAATAGCATCTACTGCTCATTACTAGCAAGGTCAGCTGTTCCCTCTGATGTATAGTCACGTAGCTGTCTTTTCTTTATATTTTATTATTTCTTTTGAGTCATTGCTATTTTTGTTGTGTATTTTGCTCTTTAATTCTTAATCTGCTACTCTTTCCGTTGCTTATTTTTCTCTGACTATTTGGTTTACAGTTTATTGTTACCAATTGGCACTAAAGAATCATATTGGTGTTAGTGACGTTCTCAATCGTCAAATTTGGTGGCTTTTGTGCTCTTCCATTTTTATTTTCAAATATGAGAATTATGTTTTAGCACTGTAGGAGTTTCTTATTGGTAAAGTCATCACAGTCTATTAGTTCTTACTGTTGTCTCTGATGTAGTCTGGCTGAGAAAAATATTGTGATCTAAGCATCATGTAGAGTTATAAGTTTAACCTAGGTTTTATGATAAATACTGTGGTTTGCCCTTGTGATGACTTCATCTGCTTCCTTAACTGTTTTAGTTGTTTTCTGGTAATTATCATAAGCATCTTATGCTTCCTTATGAAATCCTCGTTTAATGTGTCTCATTCTACAGGCTCAGCGAAGATAAGTTCTTAATCCTCCCTAAGGTGATTGATTTTCTGACAGAGATTTTGGACCATATTGTTTCAGTGATCGACGATAAGTGCAATGAAATGAGTTGTGATGGTTCTGTTAATTTAAGTTTCATTCTTGACTCTGCTGGCACCAATGCTTCCTCTCTTCGTAGCTTATTATCCTCACCACTGTTTAAGCTTAAGGATGGCGATGATTGCACTGATTGTGTCCCACTTGGTAGGATCACACAAGCTATTGAGAAACTATTGGTGGCTTTTGCTAAGCTATTTGATGTGTTGTCAAAGTTTCCAACTGATCCGGTTTCTGATGCTGAGATTCAACAGCTACCTATATCTTCTGTGGATTCTCTGCAGGATTCTATGGCTGAATTTAATGTCAGAATTGTTGACATGGAGCTTGATGCTGATGAAAGTTTCGAAGATATGGATTCTGTGGCCATGAGTGGGGGGAGAAAGTTGATCACTTCACCTTTGTTGTGGAAGCTACACTTGGTTTCTATGATTTCAAGTTTTTCTTCAGTATTACCGTTCCGTACATGGGAAGTCTTGTTTGATTTAATGGGGAGAGAAAATGATTCTAAGGTAGCATCTGTTTATCCTAAGATGTCTGTTTCTATTTGTTCAATTAATTACGATTTTGGGATGTTAACTGACCATGTCTTTCTTATGATAGGTTTGTGAAAGTATTCTGTTTAATCTTTGCAAGTATTTTCCTGGTCCTGCTGGAAGATCATCTGCCTTGGTATGATAAAGGTCCTTGTTATTTCATGATGACAATTGGTTTTTGTACTTTTGTATTATAATCTGATCAAGTAAAAAAAGTTGGTTTCTTATCTTAACTATCTTGCAGGTTAGTATGATTGGTAAATTGACAGAAAATGATGGAAATCTAAAGTTCTTTTATGTAAATATTTTGACTTGCATCCGTGTTCTGTTGGGTTCTTTAAAGTCAATCTCTTCAACTGGAAATAATACCAAAGCTATACAATGCATGGATGAAAGGATGACCGATGAGGTATGATTAGAAAAGTTAAAAACTGTGTGCTGTTACTTTGGCTGCATCCGTTTGAATAACGGTCAGACTGTAAAATCTTCAACTATGTTAATATGTTGTTTTGTGCTGTGTGGTCATCGATGTGTAGTTTGTGGTTTGACTTCATTTAGATTAATGATGCTAAATTTACTCAACTTACACTGGGTTGTTGAGGGTCGGATTGGGGCACCACCCGAAACGGTACAAAATGGGTGGCATGTACCCGTCCTCCTAATGGTTGGTATGCGGACCACTCTGTTTTGGGCAATTGCAAGATTATGCCTCTTGTATTGCCCGAGATGATCGGTTACCGATCGAACTCGTGTATCCCCCGTTTGCTTGACCTGATCGGTTGATTGTACTAGTCGTCTAGTCCAATCCATTCATACTTTAAAGCCCCTCCCTCCTCTTTCACTCCCCCTTACTCTTTCTCCCTCTCTTTCTCAGTCACTTTCTCAATCTTTCTCTACTCTAACTTGGTTAAACATCCTAATTGATGATTACTAAATCATGCTTTTCATTAGAGGGGTTCAAACTTGAGATTCAGTGAAAATTCTCTTTAATTAAAGTATTTATATTTTTTCTATGTTTTAGTGATCATTTGACATAATCAGATGCTTATTATTCTTATGTCGATAATAGTTAGTGGTGGTTAATGTATTTTTCTTAAGATTAGACTCAAATGGGACCATTATTTGGGCTGATTTGCCTAATCGCATGTTGTTAAGGTGAGTAGTGTCTTTCTCTTGAAGTTTTGGTACAACTAGGACCATTATCATACTCTTAGGCTAAAATTAAGTCAATTATGACTTACACTCTAGTACCAGCATAGCACGAGATGATGGTCCCTTAGTTGAGACTTGAGACATCTAACTTTGCTGCTGTTGTGACAATGGAAAGTGTCTAGACGGTTTTAGATCCTGAACCACATAATGGATGTGATTCCTGACGTGTATGATGGACATCCCTGCACTTGATCATACTGTGTAAACATTGCAGTATGTAGCATTGATTAATCAACCTTTTTGTTTCATGTTACACCATTGATACCAATCCCATAGGTTTTGAACATGTTGAGCCTTTTTTGGTTCTTGATTTTTCAAATTTGTTTTGCAATAATGGTCAAGATATACTTACCTAGTTAAATTATGTTAGTCTTGGAAAAATTTACAGAGCACAGAAACTTTAAACAATTTCCTGTACCCATGTATCTGTGCTGGAATCTGATGCTTTCAGATACTCCCCCTTATTTGTTTGATATTTGCTGTAATGAAAGTAAGGTGACTTCTGTCACTTGAAATACTTTGTTTTGACTTCATAAAAATATTTTTGTCTGCTGGCTGTTATGACTTCTGTTTTGTTCCATGTATAACTTACATTCTTGCATAATGGTTCTTGTTTTTGTTTATATGCTTGCAATGGTATTTGCAGAACTTAAGTACTCTCTGTAACACACTAAATAGAGTTGCTGAGTTTGGACTTCCTGATTGGTATGCTCGTATTGAGCTGATTAATTGCATTTGTTGTTCTGTTTTGCTGGAGCCTCAATCTGCCCAGGTGATTTCCTACATGTTTTATCATTTGTTGGTATTTAAAAATTCCTATATTTGTACTAGTGTCATGTTGCTGTTTTTGATGCATTGCTGTCAGGTTATGGTTGGACGACTTCTAGTGATGCTTCAAGATCCCGATTATCGGGTTAGACTCTTTTTAGCAAGAAAAATTGGTCTCCTTTTTCATACATGGGATGGTCATAACGAGTTGTTCCATGATATTTGGTATGATTTTTATTCTACCTACTAATTGGAATAATGTATTATTATTGAATTTAAAAGATAGATTACTCGATCAACTAGACCCTAAGATAGGCAATGAGAGGCACTTTGCTGCACCTTGCAAACAATACCAAATGGGGTGAAATTGCATTCCTTGGTTTTCCCCCTTTTTTTCTTTGACAATTTTAGTGTTATTTACTTTATTTTGATTTCTTATGTATCTGTCATCTAACTTTGGATGCTACACTGTATGTTAATTAAAATTTTATTTTTATTATATATTGTTATGAATTTTAATGTGTACAATTCAATTCATAAGTTTTTTTTTAAATTTGTGTCCCTTCCCTATATTTCGTAATTTTTATGATACTTGGATGCTGCATTTTGTCTTTATTAATGTTTTTAAACTTGAACAATTGCTGGATGCATGCAATGCTCTTTAAGTATTGTCTGTTTTGTTTTAGTTTATCAAGTTGATATATTTTTGATTGAGTTCATTCCTATATGTCACATCTTATATGGATCCTACTAATTCTTTTTGACTCTCCTCTGTTTCTTGCTTGCTCTCATGCTCCCACCTTTGAGAAGTATAGATCTTTCTTCTGCCCCTGTTTCCTTCTTGGGGATATCACCTTGGTACATAGTGTTTCCGTAGGAACTCTTGTCAAATTTATCTTCTATGGTTACTGCAATATATAACTTGGATACTGTGATTGTAATTATCAACATCTAAGGATAAACTAGGCATCAGTAATATTTTTTGATCATGACTTTCAGTTCAAATAGTAATCAAATTTGTTTATTTTGCTATTTTGTTTTTGTTTTTCTATTGTTTAAGAGTGAAAAATTGAGGAATTAGACACTAAAATTTTACTGCTGTAGGGTATATTTTTAGTTTTCAGGAGGAAATTAGCAGAAGAGAGACATTAAAAAGGAAAAGTGCCTACATCCAAAATATGAATACATCATTTACAGTTCTAGTCCAAATGATATTTTTTATATTTTAGCCAACTGTTGTTTCGGTTAGATGATAGGAGTTTTTCTGTACTGTTGTGTGCCTGGGATATGCCTAAGTGTCTTTTCTGTATGCTATTTCATGGGACATGCATATATGCAACCATTTTGCAGGTCTTTCCACTTGTTTGTGCAGCAATAATATGGTAGAACACCGTGCTTGCCTATGAAAGACATGAACTTGTCATGCTAAAAGAGAGCCAATCATATTAATTGCATTAGCTCAATGTGTTAAGTCTTAAGAAATATGACTCAACATAGTTGCATTTGTCTGAAAAATTACGGTTTCTAAACTGTGATTTATTGAATTATATTTGGAACTGCAAAATTAAAAGAATCTATGTTTTTTCAACTTGGAGTTTGTTGCACTGCATCTTGTCAGGAATTTAAGTTGTGTGCCTATTTTTTAATTTGCATCCACTGTTAATATGCCGTTACTCTAGGCTTTTATATATGCCTTGCAGTCTTCCTAGTGACAATCATTCTGTTTCTTAGTTCTTTTTCTTGTTTTTTCAGTTTGAATTTTGGTTTCAAGATGGTGAGGGGTTCAAAAGACTTGAGGATAAAAGCTGAAGATATCATTGCTGCTGGTCCTCAGCCTGCTCTTGCTGTAGAAACTGCTCTTATTACCTTAGCACATCTTGCCTTTGCTAGTGAGGAAATAGAAATCGAGGTACTTGATGATGGAATTTGAATAATTTGTTTTTCATCTATTTTTTTTATCTTTTGAATCTTTTCTTATTATTTTGTTTTTTTGGCATTTAGATATTCATAGATTTATATTATTGCGTCTGAGGCTCTTTTTCATGTGATGACTTTGTTGTTATTTTTTATTCTTGTTGCTAGTTCCCCCATATATTTCACCAAGTAATTCATTGCTTTTGCATTAGTACTTTGTTCAATATTGCTTTGTCAAATATGTAGTTGCTTATGTCTTCAATAGTAACAGATTCATGTGATTAAAAGATGAATGTGATGTTTGAGGATGAAATTTATATTTTTTTGAACCTGGGAC
This sequence comes from Musa acuminata AAA Group, assembly GCF_036884655.1. NCBI lineage: Eukaryota > Viridiplantae > Streptophyta > Magnoliopsida > Zingiberales > Musaceae > Musa > Musa acuminata. The sequence goes on from NC_088332.1 coordinate 8,164,903, forward strand.
ATCTGTCTTGTTATCTTAGCTATATTAGCTCTCTGTCGATGTCCTTTAACTAAAATCGGCCAGCCCAATCCTTATTAACTGGTATATACTGGTCTGACCAGAAAAAAAGGATTCAGGTTGAGCGATTTTTGATCTGGTCCAAAATGGAGGTTACTTCATGGTAATGCTACCAAACCAGGCATATTGTCCTGTTTGTTAACATTGGGTGGTAGGTCTACCTCCTGGTATCCCTATATATTTATTTTTTTTAATTATTGATATCTTTCCCCTCCTCTGTCTCTTCTCCTTTTGTTCTCTTGTTGTCAATCCACCACCTTGCTGCCCCCTTCCTCCTGCTGGTTTGGTACATCTCCTCCTCTTCCTCCAGTCTCTTTTTCCTCCTTTTTGGTTTTCCAGTCTTCCTCTGCTTCCTTCACCTCCTCTTCCTCCCACTTTCTCTCTTTTCTCCTTCTTCCTCTTTGGTCCATGCAGGTCAGTACACTGGCATATTGTATGTTGGTATACTGGTATGTACTGGACCTTATACCAGTCGTTTACCTATATGCCATTTTAGGTAAAATAGTCCATCAACATAATCAGGTACTAATAGTAATGTGCTTGAATGTAATCATCATCAAACATGGTTGAAATGCCATAATCTTGAAGAACAATTAACAAAATAAGGAGAAATAATTGAATATGTTGCACACTGAGAATATTGATGGGTCTTGTGCTTTTTCCTATGGTGACATGCACATGTGTCCCTCATGTATGCATGTGTTTTCCAACAAGCATGTCATGGTCAGTTGAACCTGCTGACCATGATGTGATTAATTTGAAATTTTCAGCTGCCGACTTTTAAACTTTTTGGTTCTGTAGAACTTTTTTCCTGGCTTAGTATTCAAGGTGAATTTGCAGGCTGTCTTCATGATATGTGTGATAGCTGCTATGGATCCGTCTCATAGGTACATAGTTTTTATACATGGTTTTTTTGCATACTTCACTTACTCTCTTCATGTAAAACTCCTTTCATTTCTGTGATTTCTGCCAGGGAACTGGTATATGCTCTTTTTGATAATTTATCAAGACGACTCCAGTATGCTTCTAGATGTGAGGTACTTCCTTCGTTATTGATTTACTGCATTACTTAATCAATAGTTACACATTTCTAAACTATAATAAAATAATTTGAGCATGTGAATTCTAAAAGTTGAGAAAAATATGAAGATACTTAATTCTAATAATTATCCCTGGTAGCATCAATGAACTTAGAGCATGTGTTTTTCACTTATACAGCTTATATGATAATGCTAGCCAACACTTTATTGGTTTCTTTCCAGTACCTGGAGCAACTAATGGGATCAATTCTTGCTTCTTGGGTAGCTTGTGAAGTGAGCTTAGTGGCTCTAGTTGAGGTAAATTGTAAATCTCTTTGTACATTACTGCAACTTTGCCTGTACAATTGTTGTAGAAGTGCATGATGCTTGATGATTTTTTGTCATTATGGGAAGATTATTCTGTCATGCTACATTTTACATTTATTTGATGGACAGTCTCTCTTGCCTTGCCGGATACTGATGCATTATTAGTCACTGCACAGATTAGTTTGGTATGCCAATAACCATTGGTATAAATTGGAAAAAGAGAAGATGTAAAGGAACTTTTTTGGTTGTTTGTTTGGAATTTCTCAAAACCTAAGCATTCCTGTTTCTCTTATGCTCTATTGTGGCTGCATGCTTAACTTGCAACTTGTAAGTTCTAGGACCCTAATCACTACATGACAGTGTTCTTTTAGGTTTTTATGTTCTATGATTTCTCCTATAAAGTGTGTATATAGTTCTCTTTATTTTGTTGTTGAAGTTGGGCTTACACTATTTGTTTCTTGTTGCTTGGACTTGGTAAAATTTTTTTGTTTCCTCAATGGTCAATATGCATGCTAGGAAATTTTTATATTTTACTATAACAATCTTAATTTTGACACTCCAGGTGCAAGATCTTTTTATTGGTAAATCAGATATAAAATGCTTCATGCAATACTGCTGTCCATGGTTGCTTCCTCCATTGATATTAAATGGAGATAATGCTGGTCTTGACTGGGTATCGAAGGTAAACTATCCAAATGTTTCTATGTATAAGTTCTGGATGGTGTTGCCACAACAAAATTTTTTTTTTTTGTGTATCAATGAATTGTCATTGCTTCTAGTTTGGCTGACTGTGGCATTAACTCTGAATTGTTCATCTTTCTCTACCTGAAACAAGGGGTTTTAAAAACAATAGACATTTTCTTGTTCTTTCTGAAAATTTTATTGTTCAATGATATTCTTACTCTTATCAGAATTTAGGTTCTATCTTATCTGTTACAGGACTATCATATATTTGCTGTTACCACATCAGAACCTCATTTTTGTCCATGTTGGTAATTTATGCAACACTCACTGGTTCGTATGGTGGTTTATACTGCAACACATACTGGTTCCTGCTGTTATTAGTGAATTAATTCTACTGTTTATTCATTCGGCTGGAGCATAAGTAAACTGGGTCCATGTTATTGATTTTTGATGCAATCTATAACATTATTATTCTTGACCAATCCTACCAAGGTTTCTGAGCATTTTTCTCTTTTGTTATTAGTTTATATGCTTCATGCTGTTATCGTGAATCTTGCTGTTGCATGGTTGAAACCAGATCCACAATTCTGTATTCAGATGACCTGTTTGTACATCTTTAGCAAGTTGTAATCTTTAAAGAGACATCCCTAGTTTCTGCTTTTCGAAATTTAGGTAAGTTCCTTTTTTGTTTTTGTTCATCTTAATGCAGGTTTCTCTTCAGCCATTGTCTGTTCTTGTGCGGGAATACTTTGTGCCTATTTGTGCATTGTGCATTGCTGTTCATTGTAGTATGAGACCAAACAAGGAAATTGGTGGCATGGCCCTTAACAATTTAATCTTGCAATTTGCCAATATTTCTGAGCTTGAGCGAGATGAACTTATAAAGAAACACATGGTAAGTATTTTGATGCTGTCTGTTCTCATGGTACCAACGATATCTTTGTTCTGATGCAAGTGAATCTAGATTATGTACTTCTTTTAGTTACTTTCTCCAACACGTGATTGACTCTGCCACCATTGATCCCATTGTTGCAATCATGATTCGTGAACGATTATCACTTGATTGTTTTTTATCTTTAGATATTAATGAGAACATTTAAATTTTATCATATATAGTTTCTAGGCTTGTTTGATCAACGATTTGTGTGGTTAGAGTTAATCCATCTTTGCTTTTTTGATCTGGTTACTATTTGTTACTTTCAGTTAAATCTTATTTTCTGTGTTTTAAATATTATTCTGATGTAGTGAGATTTTAGTTGAATTAGGGATTATCTCAATTATGATGCAGTTTATTTCCTTAGTTGAAATAAAGTAGATTAAGTTGTTTTTAATTTTCTAGTTGATAGGGAGTACACTGTCAACTAATCATCATCCGATATGTAACCGTCACATGGTGTTTATGGTGAAAAGAGAAGACTAAGGTAGGCGGTTATGGGTTGCCCCCCTTTGTCGTCCACGTGGACGAGGTCAAAGGGAGGCGATCAGAGGCTGCCACCTTGTAGAATATTTTATGAAATATTTTGCCCTTCTATAACCAGGTTTAAAAGCTTGTTTTTAACATAATAAAATAGGGGTTTTCATCTTTTTTGACCACTCGCGTCAGCATTCATATACCTCAGGTTAATAACTTGAGCGTTGGTGAGATCTGGTCAGGAAGCCTCCCTTGACCTTGATTTTCATGCAGGTCTCGATGTCATGAGAGGAATGTTCTATGTGTTCTTATTCAGATAAATCTCTGGCCAGGGTCATTTGGATTGAGGGAGAAAAAGTTCTTCGGGAGAATCCGATTAGAGCAAGACTTGAGTAGAAACCGTATGAGTCTGACAGCATTATGCCCGGTATACGGTCTTTAGGGTATTAGATGGATGAGAGACTATAGATATACGGTAACTCAGGATAGACAGGTCCACTGGATTGGATTTCCCTATATCGTTTAGGGACTATGGCGTGGTAGCCTAGTACGTCCGCAGTCGATGAGTCGAGTGAATTCTTATAAAGAATAATTCATTGAGTTAGAAAGAGTTCTGACAGGTATGACTCACGACCAACTCGAGATTGGGCCTAGAGGGTCACACACGTATAGTAGGTGTTGTGACGAGTAGAGGTTCAGATACGAGATATTCGTTGGAACCCTTATCTTATAAGATATCAAATAAGGCCACGAATTATTGTGACGTAATGCACGTTGGGTCGAGGGATTTGCAAATCAAGGATGGAGTACCTGGTCCGCGAGTGATCCAGTAGTTGTGTGGTCACCGAAGAACCTTCGAGTTCATGGGAACTGAGTCCCCTGAGGAGGGGGATGTCGGAACTTCCTCCGCCCTCGGGCTGTCCAAGGATAGAGCATCAACCTCCTTGACCGTCCGACAGCCATGAGATCAGGAGGAGCTTGTGGGAGAAAGGAAAGATATCCCGACCTACGAAAGCAGAAGAGCATGATGCTGGAAGATCGAGGTGTTGCAAAGTTGAGGCGTCGGGATTATGAGGAACCCAGGAATCGACTCGCCTTGTAGAGAACCCGGGACCTATCCCTCCAAGGTATCTATCCTATTAGAACAACTCTCATTGTATCCTTCCTACTGGAAGTTTCGGAGACCACCATCCCCTTGGATTACTTCGCCTTGTTGAACAAACTATGCATTGTTCTGCACCCGCAAATGCACTTGCTAGATTGGAACTCTTCGCCAATATGACTCTTGCTACACCCCTCAAGGCCTAACAACATGTTGAACTCACTACACACTTCAGCCTCCTACGGAAGTATCCTTCTCATGCTGAAGAGAAAGTTTCAATGCAGCATGGTGCCAAGTTTTGGTCGCCTTGGGATGGCCATGAACATTCCATCGTCTGCATACAAGCCCTTGCATGAATACCGAATTCTTCGAGTTAGCAATTCCCTTCACCTTTGTGAGCTTTTGCACAACTCTTTCGATCGCTGAACAACCCATTCCACCTTGCATGGTCTCATCCTTTACCAAGCGCATCGCTTGCCTCAAGCACCATCAAGTATGGTTGCCACGTCGAGCCATAGCTCGAACTCAACCATCCCAACTTTTGTGCGCTATGTATTCTTCCCAGCTTGCTTGTCCTCATGGTTGCCTCTTGCGCGAAGGGTTGGCCATTCCTCTGAATGCCAATCTCGGACGCCCGCTCCTCTGAGCGACTCCTTTTCCCTACATCTCCATGCCCGTTTCCCCAAACGGTCATGCGTGTTGGCTGCCTTCAATGCAGCCCCGCTAGGACCCCCACGTTTGCATGTCAAGTATTTCCATATGTGATTGTCCCACTCTGATACTATATATCATGCACTTAGCTGGTTTTGCCTAAGTCGTGTGGCACCATTGCATGTCCGTCCGCAAAGGTCAACCTCTCTTAAACCTCTTATGGTTCCTTAGGACCTACAAAAGAGAAAACGAGTTAGAGAAAGCATCTCACTCGGGATCCACAACCAATCATTTCAATAAACACTTCATAGCCAATGCAAATTACAAACAGACTTCACAAGCTCTGAACGGTTGGACAACAAAGGGTCCAAAATGGTCCACTACAGACCGAAATCCCCACAAGTGCCCACATTATACAACCTTTGTTTGCAAGCCTAAGGCGACCACCAAAACCAAAGAAAATGGGGCTACTAAGCCTACTATCAACCCTTTACGTGTTGTGCAAAGCATAAACAAAATCGAAAGACACGGATATACATTAGCATTACATCAAACACCCCGTTTAGAGTTTTGACCATGACAACGTGGACAAGAGGCTAAGGGGAGGCTGTTGGAGGCGGTTAGAGGCTACCTTCCTGCAAAATATTTTATGGAATATTCTACCCCTTTACGACGATATATAAAGGCTTGTCTTCAAGATATTGAAATGTGGGTTTTTACCTTCTTTGAGTGCTCGCAGCACTCATATACCTTGGGTTACTAACTTAGGCGTCGGAGGGACCGGGTCGTGTAATCTCTCCTGACCTTAATCTTCGTGCAGACGACATCTCGGGAGCTCAATGTTTTCACCTTGGAGGCACCTTGGACAACCCCGTGCATACGGGCCCGGACCACGTTGGGTTGGTTAGGACATCAACAACTTCTTCCCTTAACACTTGTGATATTGGAACTGAAATGCACAGTAACAGTTTGAGGATTATAAGTTATTTTTATAGACTTGTTTCATTGGTGCATTATTCTTAGTGTTAGTTTACTTTACAAATATTTTTCCTAGTGTTCTCCGTTGGAGGTCCTTTTCAACTGGAATTGGGGAAAGCATACTTTGTGGTATCACCTAATTTTTATTTAGAATATATGATGTGCCTGATGTAAATACTTTTATCATAAAAGGTCATTTTGATGTTAGGTCATAAGATGGCCTACATCAAACCCAATGAGAGCTGGCTGGTTTAGTGCATTCTAGTTGATTTGAAAGCACCAGAAGAAGAAAAAGGACTTCAAAATCTACTGATTTTTGTCGGTTAAGTTGATTGCATTGCATTACATATTGTACTACATTGCATACATATTATATTACATTGCATTACATATCATATCACTACAAATGCTGGTCTATGCAGTGTACATTCAATCAAAAGATGTCTTTTCACCCCAGGAATTTCTTATTCCAAGAGTTTAGAAAAAAAGTTAATTCAAATTTATTTGATCAAGTTTATGTACCTTTTTTTTCTTTTTTCAGGTGTCAATTGTCAGCTTCCTTTTGTCACTTTCATCCTGCTCAGTTGATCCAGAATTGCCATTCTTTACAAAGGATACTGTGGTTCTTGCAGTGCAAACAGTTGTTGATGGTTTTCTGGAGATGTATAATTATTTAGGCTTTTCCTTTTGTTTACTCTTCCTTCATTTGTCTACTTCATAAGGCTTGTTATTTTAATTTCCCTTTGTCATTTTCAGGGATGATCATCCCATTACTGTTGGTATTATTGACAAAATTAACATTTTCCGTGCCGATAGAATTTTCATGGTAATTTTATTTTGACATATGCTTTTGTGTTTTTTCTGAAGTATGATATAATTTGTTTTTCTTTTATGCAGTTTTTATTGGAGATGCATTACAAGATAAGTGCTGCTGTTCATTCTCGGCATATTTGTCATCGATTAACTGCAGTTGAGGTCCTTACTCATATCATAGGGCCTAGGGTTACTAATCCTAGCAGTTCCTAGTAAGTATTTTAATTTCCAATCTTCAACATCTAAGTGCCTCTTGCGTTTGATTTTTATCCTTCTGTTATTTTATGTTCTAATAGAGTGAAATTTTCAGTGCCTAATAATGTTTGCATGTTGACTAAGAATATAGTACCTCAAATTTTATTGGTATCATGATTTTTTTAATATTTCAGTGTTTTTCTTTCGGTTAACTTTTGGTTTTTTTTTTTGTACCAATGTTGAATCAGTTTCCTCTGTAATATGTTTTTTAATTTATTTAAATGCGTTCATGTCCTTTTTGGTTTTTAATGTTATTGTCCAGATTGAGGAAGATAGGATTCAAAATCTGTAGAAAAATCTTTTTGATATAGCTACATGTTGCATCTTGTTGCATTTGTTAATGTGATGACATGCTTTGGATATGTTTTACTCCCTGTTATGTGCAACATTTTCTACAATTTGTATTTCATTGGTCAATCCTATGGACTTGCTTGGAATCGGGGATGTTCTGGGTTTTGCACATTGGTTTCAACTCAATGCATGATCCTTTTGTACTTATTTTCAGTCGTGAGACATATGAATGTTAATACATCATCATGACAATGATATATAAGGCAAGGTTTAAAATCTTGGTTTACTGCCAATATCAGTTGATGTTGGATCAAGAACCAACATTTAGTATTGGGATGTGGTTCTTGGATGACTTGATTTTATCCAATTTGTGGATAATCCGTGGCTCATTCTGTTGATTTTTGGCAGATCTTATGATATCATAGAGAAGCCTAGCACTAAGATATTCTGTATGGTGTACGCTGGTTCTAACTGCCTCACTAAAATTTTGATGATATCTGATTGCTTGGTAAGTTATAACTCATTCAAGTAGGTCCGTCTCGAGGTCATTTTAAAGTGTACACTGGTTCTGCTCAAAACTTTATATCTGCCATGTTCGTGGAATATGTAATTATCCATGAAATTTCACTTGTATTTCAATACTCTATCTATATCTAGTGTCATAATATACTATACAATTTTTGCAAACCCAATTTTTACATGGGAAAATTAGTTGTTGTTAATTTTTACAATTCCGAGGAGTTTAACAGTTGGTTTTGAGCCGGTTAGATATTCTTTGTTATTGTTCGTAATTTCCTACCTATTAGGATAGTACCTTTTGTTTTTAGCATATCCAATCTACATGTTGGCTCTGAAATTTGTGCATGAAATGCAAAATGGAAAATGAATAGAGGTACATATTGTCCCTGGAAAAAGACATGCTTATTGTTCTTTAGGAGAAAAGGTTAGATCTAGGGTCAGTTGTGAAGCCTCAAGCTTTGACTAAGGTGTGTTTGGTTTCATTGCTTGTGTTTGGACTTATACACTTGTTATTTTCTGGAGTTGTATCATTGTCTGCTATGACTTTTGGAGATGATCAATTTTTAGCCTTTTTTTTCAGCTATATTGTCAATATTGTTGGGCAGTTAATTGGAAGTCAACCCCTGCAAGAACAGTGTTGTGTTATCCTTTCCACGTTACTGAAGGCATTTAAAGCTAAACCAACCAAAGATGTGTACAATGTGCTTGGTGAAGAGCTTCAGGTGGTTATTTTCTTTAGATTTCTCTTTTAATAATGCCCTCTTAGCACTTTAATTGTGCCTTCTTAGCATTTTCATTTTTTTTTCTTGCAGTTTTTGGTTTCAAAATTGGTAGCCTGTTGCATTCCTTCTGAATCTCAGAATGTAAAAGCAGTTCCTCCTCCACCAGCTGTGATATCTTTACTTCATGAGCTGACTGTTGATGCTGACCCATTACTTCTAGGCTACATCAGAGTATGTAAATTAATTTTATTATTTTCCGCATGAATTTTGTATTTATTGCTCTTGTCAGATCAATGTCTAATTTTATATGGTTCCTGAGAAATTATTATGTACTCATTTGGAAACGACCTTGTAAATGTCATTGCTTTGTAGGAGTTGGAACCATTCCCTGAGGTTGATTGCTTGAAGAAAATACGGCTGTTTCATAATGACCTCTGCAAGACATATTCTGCAAGGGATCATTTTTTGAAGGCAATTATTTTCCTTTATTATTCTTGTTCCATCTTTTAATTGTCATATTGGCTTACTCTATATGATCTATATGTTTTTCTAGTTTGCAAAGAGAGCTTATTACCTTCCAAAGGGCCTACTTTTATGGAGGTACAGACTTTCACTACTGATAAACTGTTTCTGTGTCCTTCTATTCTAGTTTAAATTGTATCTAAATTTATAAGTTTTGTGATATGTTGCTTTAGTCTCCGAAACCTGCATAAAAGGTTGCTCGCTGGTGAAATTATTGAGAAAAGGCCAAATGATATGGAAAAATTATGTGAGAGAACCTGCTGGAATGATAATCCAGATGTTGTCAGTGCTGTTTGGGTGCTTGTTGACTTGTGTAGCTCAAATGAGGCAAGCACTATGAGTGGACTGCTTGCTGATTTCATTTCTCGGGTTAGTGATGATTTATACCTTTCACGCTTAAGGTTCTCCGAAGTCATCTGTGTCTTTAATGTATTTTCTGTTAAGTTTTTCTTTTATCATTTAATTTTGGATGCAGGCTGGAATAGGTGATCCTTGCCGTGTTGTTTTCCATTTGCCAAATGGTTCAAGTCAAAATCATACTTTTCTGTCATCAAACCTTGTTTGCCTGAAGGCAAATAGGTCATATTCCAATATGGAGGACTCAGATGAGTTTTTGGTTTATCTTTTGAGATTGTTGAAGAAATTTCTAGCAGATGATTCTGTCGAGACTGTGGACATAACTTCACGAACATTGAGGGTAAGCTTGTGAAGTTTTCATAAGTAATTTCTGACATTGATGTGTCCAATAATCTTTTTGTTATGTTGCTTTGGCATGCTTGATTTTTGCTGTAATTTGCATCAATTTTAGAGCTTATTTTGCTTTATGGTATGCATAGCGAATTTGAATATTGATCTAGTAACATGTCAGACTGGTACAGTATTGCTTTACCTGATAGTATACCAATTGGCACAGCTTGATATCATTGAATAAAATAATAAAAATTAATATAAACTGATATGTATTTACATTGAGCTATACATTCCTTTACTGTTACTTGGCCGGACTGAGAGATGCTAGTTGGCATGTACCAATCCAACGGATATATGATGCCTTGATGCAATGTTTCAAGTGCCTGTTGGATCAAAAGTATCAGTCAATATTTAGTGGTCTGACCAGGATTGATATTGGATCATATAGGTTAATATGGATTGATACAATATCTTTTTTTGTTCTTTTCTGGTGAACTAGAGTGTAACATGTTAGAGTGCTACACGGGATACTGGTACCATATTGTTCCCATTGAATGGTTAAACCATGTACAAATTCTTAGAATCCAGTCAACAAATTATGATCAGAATACTCTTAGAAACCTCAATTGTTCTTTGATAAATTATTGTGGAACAATGGCATTAATTTCACAGAGGTTTTGTAATTAAGCCAATCACTATAGTGTTCACTTGAGGAATTTTCACATCACTAAGCAACTTTTTTTAAAAAAAGGTATAACTAAAATTATAGTCAATGAGAGAAAAACAGAAAATTTTTTGCATGGAATTTTATCAATTGCTATGAACATGACGTAAGCCTTCAATTTTTAGTTAAGAAGCTTCTTGCATTTCATACCAACCTATTTTCTTTTCCATTGCATTTACTTTATACTTCAGTTGAAATTAAATCTCGTGTGACATCTGTTTGAGCAACTGTTGTCACCATGAGGTGATTATTCCTCTTCCACCGTGCTATAAGATATTGTCAGCTAAGTTTATATTTTTATCTGTGCAACCAGGGTATTCTTTCAACTGAAAAGGGCTACACTGCATTGTTATCTCTTGATCCTTATGAGAAGTCTCTAATTGCGGTAATTCTAGTTTTAACAACCCAAATATATTGGTCTACTTATAACTCTTTGATATCAATTTATTATTCTTAATACGTATTCATTTAATTGTTTGATCAAATTGGTATTCTTTATAATGCTTGCTTATGCCTTTCATTTTTCTTGTGCAGGTTCACTCTAAGGGTGTTAATCTCGAACTTGTAGAAAGGGTACTCTTAGATTTGGGAAAAAATTGTCATGGTAATTTGGGAGTTTTTTTTTTATTTGACTTGCCTCCTATTTATTCAGAAAATTGATTTTATAGAACCTTATTTGATGGAAAACTAAAATCACCTTTCACTAGTAGCGTGATAATTTCCCTTGATAATTTCTAACCTCCATACATCAATATGATATATTTGAATACTTCCATGGACTTATGATATTCATGGACTTTTTGTTTGAGAATGATACTGTATGCTGCTTTAAGTAATTGATAGCTTAATTTGATGTTGTTTATGAAACACATGTGCACAAATGCAATCATCGGACCTTTCTTATTTTAGCTATCATTTTTATAAAGGCAGTGGTTTCACTTGTAGCAATTATTTGCTAGTTTAATCAACATCCACTTGGCTTCTTCAGATCTTAGCAATGCAAACCATCAAGTAATATATCCTTGATGACTTCATGTCCCTATTTCTTCAAGAATTATATTGTCTCTATTTCTTAAAAAAAATGACTTTAATTTCATATCTTGGGTAGACCATATGATAAAGTTCACTGTCTAATTAAATACTTTGTTCTAAATCTAGATGTATTAAATGTGGTGTCATTTCAATAATTGATTAATGAGATCCTCATATAAATCATTCTTTTGGTCTGTTCAACAGAGATGGTTTCATTGGAAGATTCTTCTTTGTGGAGGACGGACAATAAAACTTACAAAATGTGGGTCTGCTCACTGGTGCACTCATTCATTCATCATTGTGATGATGTAATTTTAAGGTATGTATTTGTTGACTTCATTATTATAATCTTTTTAATGTTGTATGAAGTTCATTATCTAATTTTTACTGTTATTTAAAATTTTAATAAAATATCTTTTACTTGCAATTTGTAGATTGTGCCAAAATTTAGTGTTACTAAAAGATGAGATTGCCGAGCTTTTGTTTCCAAATGTCTTGGTGAACCTAGCGCGAAGTGTCCATTCAGATGTTCTACTTTGTGATATAATCTCAGCAAAGGTATGAAATTCTTTTTGTTGGGAAGTTTTCTTGATATGGGTATTCACAGTATACTTCTGTTTTGCAGGTTGAGGAGAACATCTTTTGTGAATCCAATGGATTGGTTAAGTCAATTCAAATTATGCTAGATGCATTAAATAAACTTCGATCTGTTTATGTTAGTGAAATAGCTGGTTCTCTGTCAACTCCAGTGAAGGTATGGATGCAATGATATATAAGAACTTTGTTAGGGCAAATGAAGTGATGTTCTCTAGATTTTTATTATATATAAGGTTTAAATTGGACCATTTTAAGAGGGGTATCCCTTGGCAATGACAAGGTTTCTCCATTGTGACTAGGGTAACCAATATCTGATGTATAGCTTGATTCCAGTATATACTGTTCATTTTTAATTTTTTAAATCATGTTAAATGATATTAGGAGGTGCAGGTCGGTATACTGTCAATTGTGATACCAATCAACTTGCAGTTTAATAGGTCACTGAAGCTGGTATTGGATCAGTACATTAATCATTATCAGTATTTGGTGCCCCTGTCAAGTCCTAATTTCTTATTGTATCAAAAATTTAAATCCTTATTGTTGTTCTTATCCACATTTATATATTTTGGGGGCCTGGATTAAGTGGAATTCCAACTACATGATTAAGAGATCTAATTGTTGCTTGCCTAAAGTAGTCCAACAACATGAACATTTTGAGTACCTACTGCTTGCCTAATGCAGTCCAACAAAATGCACATTAAAGCCAATATTTTCTATATGTTTTTGTACACATTCTAGGCTGATGCTACAATCTTTGGATAAATTAAAAGAAAAAAGTTTACAGATTGACTGGTTTTGCAATCGTTTTCTTTTTAATTTACACAGACATTCAGACATTTACTTGCTTAAATGGTTTTTTAGCTGTTAATGGTACAGTGTGTTTTTGGAATGCTCAGATTCTTGAACTCTAAGAAATTATAGGCAATTGTATGAACCAGAATATCTTAAAGGCGACTAAACTAATCAAGGTATGTAATACCGTACCGTACCGATATTTCGAGGTTGGCTTGGTATGGTACGGTACTGGCGTACCGAGCGGTACACCAGGGTGTACCGAGCAGTTTTATATGTTTTCTTTCTTATTGTAGCATTGTAGCACTGCTACAGTATAATACTGTAGCACTGTACCGATACTGAGCGGTTCGTGTACCGGTGTATCGTCGGACCGGTACATACCGCCCGTACTGGGCGATACCATTCGGTATTGCATACCATGAAACTAATATATACCTCTATCTTTTTTAATATAATTAAGATAAGAAGATAAACCAACTAAAGATTCTTATGATTTTACAGCATGGCAGACCCCCAAGTGGTGGAAAAACCCGTGGCACATCAGAAATATCAAAATATCGTTCTCCAAATGTTTCTTTGTCAATGTCTTCATGGAAAAAGGTGATCCATTTTTAGAAAAAAAATGCTTTTTGCTGACTCCCTTTTCCATATATTAAAGATTTAGTTGCATTTGTATTTGGTTTTTGGTTATGTAATATTTCTTCCACATGTATGCTTCGAATATCATTTATTAAATATATATTTTAGTTTAAAATAGACATATTATATTTCAACTCTTTAAATTCATTGTCTTGTTGAAATAATATGCTTTCGGTAGAAGGTAATAGAAGAAATTTTAGATCAATATAGCATCTAACTTTTAAGGTTTTCAACTTTGGATATTGGACTTGTGTTGGTCAATGTATTGACACACTTTGTTGGGATAGAGTGAGAGGGTGGGGAAAAAGGAAGAAGAAAAATAGGGGGGCGGGGGGTGGTGGGAGGGATGCACCGAAGATCAAGGGCAGCAGGGCAGTTGACAACATATAGAAGATGCTCGGAAGTCGCAAGCCCTAGTGCATAAAGCGATCGGGTGTTCTAAGAATTAGACTTTGGGAATTTGAAGTCGTGACATGCGAGATCTTACCAAGATCTTCAAGCATTTGGAAGGATCATATTGACTTCGAGAATTTGCTCTTTAACTATAGTTGAGGTTTAATGTGGATTATGCCTCATCTTTGACTTCCAATTTTATTTTATTGAGTTTTACAAATGAAAAGTATGAGAACCAAACATTGTGCTAATTACATGAGCATGTAACAAAGTAAACGATGCCTTTGAAAATAAAGGCCTACAAGTTTTTTATTCATATTTTCCTCAAGGTAGTTCAGTACTAAATTGATCAGTGTTGTAAAAGTAAAACACTTGTGTAATTGGTCTTAATGCAACATCAAGGGTGTTCATCGAGTGGTTTACATTTTCTTGATGGATAAGAAAATTGTTTAGTGAAATATCTAATTGTTTTTCTTGGGAAAATTGAAGTATTTGAAAAGATTGTAAACTTATTGAACTAAGATGTAAGGATTTTTTTTTTTGGGGTTTTGAACTTCAGTCTTCTATAGCTTCAAATCATCATTGGTTCGGTCAAATGCTGGCATCGATCGACTGACCAAGCACAAGTATTGAATTTTTTAGCTTGTAACTGGTACATATTTCATTCATATTTATTTTTTTGTTATCTTTAGGTTGATACACTGCCTAACGTATTGGTAACATGCCGGTCTGAAAGGTTACTAAAACCAATATCAAACCTGTATTTAAATGCTTGGTATTGCTCTACATCAAGGAACTGTCTTGTCCTTGTCCTGTACCAGCCCATACTGGGCAGTATAGGTCCTGTACCGGATGGTACAACTCTTGTACTAGGCATACTATCTTTACCCTGGTACACATGCAGCAGGTTGTCGGACCTGTAAATACTGACTATATAGAACTGGAACGGGCAGTATTACAAACCTTGCTTGTAAGCTGCTGCTTTCTCCTAAGCTTTTCTTGCTCATGCTGAAGCTTGCACTGTAGCAACTTGGAATGCAGTTTCAGGTATTGGGCTTGTAACACTTCTTGGTCAGACCAGTTAGGTTCATGGCATGCCAGTATGCAATTTCCTGCTGGTGTGCAGTAAGGAGAGAGTGAGAGAGAGAGGGGAAGTATTGGTCCAGCAGTTGGTGGTAGCTGCTTCTGAGTCTTGCATATGCGACGCATGAGAAAACCTAAACGTATTGTAATTTCTCTCTCTCTCTCTCTCTCTCTCTCTATATATATATATATATATAAAACCAGATCGAACCCCCAGAAGTAGGTTGCTCGCATTTTGATTCATGTCTGAACTGATTAATACTGACCAATTTGGTGCGTCAGCCATGCATGAGAAACCCTAAGTGCAGTATAGACCGGATACGAACCCCAAATGGGAGGTGGTCCACATCTTGGTTCATGCCCAAATTCATAAATATCGGCCAATTTGAACCGGTTTTGGTGAAAATTCAAGTGATTCGATTTATATTCCTAATCTTCCTCCATTTTGAGAAAGATGCTCATCATTGTTGAATTGCAAGCCCTATGATCATGACTTTTTATGCATTATCTTTCATGCATTATGTGATTGTTATCCTTGCAAGGATTTAGATGCAAATTTGCAAACAAATTAGAGAACCAAAAATACTCTATACTTGCTGCTCAGTCTGTTGATTACTGATCTTCATGTGGAAACTGCCATTTTAACTACTCGATGATCATGATAATGATGAGGTTGCTTTGGCATATATTGATTGCTTTTGTAGACTGGTGCTATAACCACATTGCTTCAACTGTAGTCTTTCCTGCTTGTACCTTAATAGTGTAGTTTAATGTTCTTCACATATTCCTACTTGTTGTCGCTTATAAGTTAAACACGACTGTAGGTGCTTAAGGTGCACTATATTTGGAATTGGAAACTAGTACAAGTAATATGAATAAAGAGGTATAAATTTGTTATTCTGAACGATGTAAGGGGCTCTATGTTAAATCTCATACTTCAATTTCTTGTTCCCACTCTTTCATTAGCTGAATTACCAAGTCAACTTATCATGTGCTAGGATGTAGTGAACCATGCTGTAGTATCAATATCAAGCATTGTTTGCATGTGGCATTTCAAGTGTTAAATTCTGGCCTTTCATCCAGACTAATGTCAGTTAAGCATGCAGCACAAGCCAACTAGTCATTACACGAGCTTACCTCTGTGCCACACTGGCATAATAATAACTTTCAGTACACTATGAATCAATAGTTAAATCCTTTGCACAAATGTTGATATTCACATTATGTCAACCTAGCTTATTATCAATTTTTGTCATTTTTTCTCATCCTATACTTTTCATGATACCAATTGTTTTCTCATCTTATATTATCCATGCTAACAAGTAAATTGTGTAGGTGTACTGGCTTTCAATCGACTATCTTATGGTTGCTAAAGCAGCAATTGTAAGTATCTCTTTTTACTCCTGTTATGCATGTATAAGGCTTGCACAATAAGCAGAAGATTTAAAAGCAAAAGCCCAAAAGTTTGTTTAATAAGTGAAGTTTGTACAGACACACATATTCATGACATTAGTGTAAGCTCAAATTGAGGATAGGGGATAACAACTTATGATTGTTTAGGTCATATGCATATACATATTTATCTGCATACACATGCATGCATTTACATGTATATGTCTGTGTATAAACCCACATCACCCACCTGTAATGTTGCTACTTCAAACCCTTTTAGTGCTATCTGATATTGGCTGAGGATGCTTAATTTTTGGTGATTATATTTAAATAGATAGACTTATCAGAGTTGCAATAATAACAAGCCACAATCTCCATGGGCTTATTTATGTCTGTTGTTTTGTAAAATTTGCTTTTGCTTTTTCAAATTATCAGGTATTCTGCTTTATCTAACTTACTTCCCTTTTTCCATTTTGCAGCGTTGTGGATCATACTTCACGGCAGTTATGTATGTCGAGCATTGGTGTGAAGAACACTTTAATGGTCTTCAATTAGGATGTCCTGATTTCTCACAACTAGAATTGGTTAGTTTTTACTGTAGAAGTTCTTAATTTCATAGGATGTTCCTTTTATCCCTATTGAAATTCATGTCATGGTGAATTTTCTTTTTGTATGCGGTTGCAGTTGCCTTCACATATCGACCTACTTATGGCTGCATACACACAGATTAATGAGCCTGATAGTATATATGGAATCATCCAATCAAATCAGGTCAGTATTCATGCTAAAGTGAGTCATGTATGTTTCATATCCTGTTAGTAGGATATCTCTTTATGTCTATCTCTCTCTCTCCCCCCTCCGTCCATCAGTGATTATGAAACAGTTGTCATTGGTGAAGATGAATTGGTAAGTCTGTATCGAAATTTCTGTGATGCGTCAGTATCGTACATTTCTTGCACATTGGTGTTCAAAATCTTTCTCCAGATGATACCATGAAACTTGGAGCCCTGTTGTTAAATAAGGCCAAAAGTTGTGATGTTTACCATGGGCATGGGCTAGTCATAAACTGATGCTAGTGCTGATATATTTTCATTCTCGAGGAGATTCAAGGAAAAAGCAAGCTTTTCAGGATTAAGGGTAGCAGGTGTGTGTATGTATATGTGTATATATATATGCATGTATGCACATATCTTTTGTAAAACAAAAAACACTTGTTGAAGTCTATATCTGGAAGAAGATTCAGAAAGTTATTAAAACGAACTTTTTCTCATTTTATTTGCATTCAACTGCTATTTAAGGTTTTGAGCTCTATCTGTTGGATCTATTAAGATGAAGCGGTGCTATGTTTCTCATTTTATTTAGGACAGATGAGATCATGAATCTAAATTTTAGGATTCATCAGTTTGAATATTAGGAATCAGATTTGCTATAAGGCAGTCATGTGACATTGCATAAGTTCGAGATCCAAGTAAATTTCTTGAAAATGCTCACGTCAGTTCAGTTATCTTTTATCTTGTTCTAGTGTTGAGGCTCCATATTTCTCCTTGTTTCAACCTGTGGGATTGCGTATTTCTCCGGATTACTCCTTGGTTTTGCTTTGGCCAAATAGTTGTTTGTTTCTTATCCAAACAAATACTATAACCTTGTGGCAACGTACTATTCTTTAGTCAAACTGTGAGTTGTAACTTCATTGACAGCTGTCGAGGAAAAAAATGTTTGATAAGTGGCATCTCGTGCTTTCTTCTGTTCCAATGCTGCTCTTACTTTCTTTTGCTGCAGCTGACATCACAGATAATTACATTTGAGCATGAGGGAAACTGGAGTAAAGCTCTGGAGTATTATGACTTGCTTGTAAGATCAGCTTCAATTGGCCCAGGAAAGCATTCTGTAGATGACACACTCAGTTCTTCTCATGCCACTGAAGGAAGGAGTTGTTGGAAATCATACAAAGGTTTGATGAGATCATTGCAGAAAACTGGTTGCACTCATGTATTGGACGTATATTGCCAAGGATTGACTATTTCCAATGGCTGCTTGCAACATGATACTGAATTTGCTGATATGCAGGTTGACAAGACTACAGAATCAGTATCTAATCTTTCTTCCTTTATGTACTGTTTCATCAAATGTCAGCTCATGGCCTTGTATTTTATGATGTTTTATTTTTTTTTTTCTAATGATACTTCTTTTGAGCTCTGCAGTATGAAGCTGCTTGGAGGTCTGGAAATTGGGACTTCTCATTTGTCAGCGGAGATGCAAGTCCTCCATATTCTACACAATTTGCAAGTAGTGGTCAATTCAATGAGAACTTGCATAGGTGCTAACCTTTTTAAGTCTTCATATGCTTAACCACACAAGTTATATTTTCTTCAAATGCAACTAAATTTACCTTAATTTTAGGATTATAATATTTTCTTTCCTTCTTGATGTGACTAGGCAGATGATATCTGAAACTGGGCATTCACAAGCAAAATTTATTAAAATTCTTTGCAAATCCAATCACAAGATTAAGATAAAAAAAACACATTTTAAACAGCAATGCATGCAGCATGGATGATACTCAAGTCTTTGTTGGTGTAATTTTTTTTATTATATTGATTTTTTTGCTCAACTGAATCTTAGCTTGCACTTGCATTGTGGCAACTCAAGTTACTTGTGATCTGTTTGTAAAAGAGATTATATGTTGATCATAAAGACAGGTGGCCTAGTGCACAACACTTCCCCATTATATGGTTTGGTGAGGCTCAATATACATGGCCTTACCCCTCAAGAAGGAATGTGTCTGCGACAAATCTTAGTCACTCAAGTTGCAAAAGAACAACCTTATTGTGACGCCAATACTCTTCCTGTAGATTGTTACATTGGACATTATGACTAAAAAGTCATTTATAGGGTCTTAAGGTCATTTTTCATGGTTTTCTGTAATGTCTTTTGTATTTGTTTGTTCCAAGCAAAGTTTTAAATACTGATCGTACAATATATAATAAAACATTACAACCAAGGATTGGTATTGAAATGTGTATAAGTACATTTGTTGATATTTTTATTATTTTATTCAATAAACCTATGCTGTATGGGTCGGTATACCAAGATCATACTAGTCCAGTAAGTTATTAGAATTGGTATTGAATTGGTATTTTTAAAACCTCTGTTTTAAATCTAATTGCTTAGCACTTCGATGGATGTCAGCATTTTGTTCTCTTCAATACCTAATACTAGATTCTATTATTCGTTCAATAGTTGCTTAAGAGCCTTGTACGAGGGCAATGCCAGCGAGTTCCATGGAAAACTTATAGATTCAAAGAAGGTACTAAAGCTAAACTTGTCATATTTATCTGCCAGTGTTCTGTGAATTCTTCAAGATGCTAAACAAACTCTTAATTCATGTCTTAGGAGCTTGTGCTGTCTATCGCAAGTGCAAGCAGGGAAAGTACTGAATATATCCATTCAACAATAGTGAAACTTCAGGTCCTAGATTATTACATAATATTTTTTTCTCGCATTGATACAACCATCAAACTTGAACAGTTGTCTCCAATGGCAGATATTGGACCATCTTGGTGTGGCCTGGGATATTCGTTGGATGTCATCCCATCAAGTATCAACATTTTACCCAAAGATCACTGATATAGCGTGTGCACCTATTACTCCTGAAAAAGACCAGGTTTTTGTTCTCTGATTCATCGCTATGTCTGCTGCCAGCTTTGCTTGCAACTTTCTTCAAAAATAACTTGAGTTGATGACAATTGATTGACATCAATAAAATATTCAATTATTTACAATTTTGGTTATCAGTCTGAATTTTTTGACTTACTTAAATGTCATAACGTTTAGGTAGATATGGTTCTTTTTCTCTGGCTTAGAAACTGATGGTTGGATTCTCTGATGTAGCTGGGCTGGCTTAATGCTGAATGGAGTGTTATCCTCAGACATACACAGCTACATCTAAATTTGTTCGAACCTTTCATTTCTTTTAGGCGTGTTCTGCTTCACATTTTAGATTGCACAGAATGTGCAATAGAACATTTGCTGGAATCTGCTTCCACTTTTCGTAAGGTTACCATTTCATTTACATCCAATTTCTTGGTCATTTAAACACTGGTCTTGTATTATGTAGCATTCAATTTTTGTTTCCAGGGTTCCAGGTTCTCCCTAGCTGCTGCTTCTTTGCATGAGCTCAAGCAACTCTGTTGTCAGATGAAACAAAAGCCAATATCACAAATTTATTTCCATGGAAGGGTACACAATTTTTTTAAAAAAAAAACTGTAGTTTGTAGCAAAGTTTGAAATATCATACCGTACCAGTGTTTTGATATTTGCTCAGTATGGTACGATACTGTATATCGAGCGGTATATCGCTCGGTATATATATATATATATATATATATATATATATATATATATATATATATATATATATATATATATATTATTTATTTATTTATTTATTTATTTATTTATTTTTTTTTTCTTTCTTTTTTTTTTTTTTTTTTTTTTTTAAAGCGACGTCGCCCCTTGCGGGAGAAGGAAATATATATATATATATATATATATATATATATATATATATATATATATATATATATATATATATACCGTACAGTAACGGGCGATCCGTGTACCGGTCAACTGGCGGACCGGTGCATACTGCCCGGTATGAGCGGTATTATTCGAAATTGTATACCTTGTTTTGTAGTGCATCATAATATTTTGAATGCAACAGCCAATTATTTTCACTAAGGACCATTTTGCTGTATTTTTTTAATTGTCTTCTCTCCTGTTATCTTGTTATTTATGCACTGTCAATCTTATCTAATTTATATTCTCATTCAGTTGGTATTCAATATAGTTCGTCTAAGAACTTCATCATTTCTATAGTGAAATACCTATCTGCATTGCACCCTGTCACATTCTCGTTGTGTCATAGGTCTTGTGGACATTTGAATGTTTACTTTGTTCATTATGGTTGTTCATTGTGGTGCTTTACGATCTTTATATGTAATGTTGACCATTGATCTGTTTTCATATACTTCAGATCCTGTGCTAATCTACATATTTAGCACCATGTCTTTTACACTTTTGATCTTGCAGTGACTTATATCCAACTCATGCTTTATATTTTAACTGTTACTTTTTCTCTGTGTCCTCTTTTTCCCCTGAGGTTTCTTTAGTAACCTGAGGTTTCTTTAGGAAGGTGCACATTGCATGATTTCCTCTTTTTTATTTGTCCCATTTGATTGAACCTCAACCTGATTGAACTGAGATTGTCTCTGCTAACATGCCCAATGACTATTTTTCCTACATACCTGTGTTCTTCCCTATTTTTTCCTGAGGTTTTGACCATATTGATGGCAACTGGAACAAGTATTGTGTACTTTTTTTCCTACATTCCTGTATTCTAATGCTAAGTGTGTAAATGAGGTCTGTGTGATTGATTTCCTGATCCATTAGTGCTCCGGTTGATCAACTAGGGTAAACATCCAGTTTTATTAGGGTGGATTTCTGTAGCATATAGCTAAGTCAATGTTTAATAAACTTCCTCATAGGATAACCATTTTATGTTGGTGGCCATGGTCTTCTGGCTGATTATGCCATTGTTAGTGGGGTTCGAAGGTTGATATGATTTATGCCATACTGATTTAATAATGATGGCACAGTACCTGATAATTTGGTCTTTGAGCTGACCTTCATTTGTCTTGTCATATTGATGTTTTAACTCCATTTTATATGTCTACATTTGAATGTTTTCAAAATTATATGTTAAAAGTTACTTTTTAATACTACTATGGTAGCTTGAAGAAGCAAAACTTTTAAAAGCTCAAGGTCGGCATGATATGGCTATCAATCTCGCAAGATATATTCTACAAAACCACTCAATGGGAGAAGAAATGTCCAATGTGTATCGATTGGTTGGGAAGTGGTTGGCTGAAACTCGGTCTAGCAAGTAATATTCAGTTTTATGTACTTTAAGTAATCATTCTCTACTCTTTAGCCCTAGAGTTATTATGACATTGACTATCATGCAGTTCTAGAATTATTTTAGAGCAGTACCTGAAACATTCGGTGGAACTAACAGAGTTAAGCAAGGATACAGATGAAAAATATATATCTAAACAATGTCAGACACACTACCATCTAGCACACTATACAGATAGTCTGTTTCAGAGCTATGAAGAAAGACTAGCCTCTAGTGAATGGCAAGCAGCTTTGCGATTGAGGGAACACAAGGTATTTGCCCCAAACAACATTATATTTTTCAGTATCAGATTTGTTTTTGACAAATTAAGCAATTTATGCAGACAAGAGAGTTGGATGCACTTATCAAAAGATTAAAAAGATCCTCAAAAGTAAGTATACTAGTATTAGCTGAGTAATCCATTTAGCATGCCTACTAACTAATGTTGCATTTTTTTTTATATGTTCCTCATACTAAATGTCCTCATTATTCTATTTGATCTTTAAATGAGATGGTTATCTGTAGGATAGGTAAATCTGAAATTGTCCTATTCTTTGTGAATGTTTATTTCATTGTATTCTTGTCTTTTTATATAGGGCGAAAAAACAGATTACTCAGCCAAAATACAAGAGTTGCAAAAACAACTTACTATGGATAGGGAAGAGGCTGAAAAATTGCATGTATGTTACTAATTCTGTTGCTATGTTACTTCATATAAGATTGTTTTTTTATCTTATTAATACCTAAAAAGAGTACAGTGCATTTGGTAGTTTGAATAAATGCTGTAAGGAGAAATTTCTTCACATTGAGGTTACTCATCTATGCTTTTTTTTTTGTTTTAATTATTTCTGGTATATTCTTTACTTCACAATCGTAGGTTATTTTTTATTGAATTTTTAAATATATGAAAAATTGGGTTGGTTAACAAGATAGACAACTAAACTAGATGACCTTAAATACATAATGATTTGTGAGATGAAGAATATGTGTTATGTTATGGAACTAGAAGTATACACCAATATCTAAAAATTGAAGCATTCTGGAGAATTTCAGCTTGAGTTATATTGTAGAAGTGGAGGCTGCAGTAGTGCTTTTGAACTTTCACTTAGGTTCACAACTTGGGTTACTTTTGGGGATTTTGACCATGCTACTTCTTGTCTTTGACTTGGATAACTTGCGAAATATGAGATAATGCACTAAAAATTGCTTTGCCTACGCAAAGTAATTTAATATGGTCAAATGTCAATAATTTTGAATACATTGTTTAGACTTTAGACAGATCATTGTTGAGTCATGGAAACAATCACTCCGGTAATGCTGCATCCATTGACCCTCCATAGACACCTGCATTGGTAGGAGCCTTGGACACTGGGTACGACCTTTCTGTTTGGGTTTTCAGAAATGTTTTCTGTCAGAATTGAGTATACAAAAGCACTCCTAATTTGACTTGGATATTGTATCATATGTTGATTGAGATACCAAAATGATAGATGCCCAAATTATGAATTAATAAATGTTACTTTCCCAATCCAAGTCAATATTCACATCTTGCTTCGTGTTAAAATTATGGTTTTCCAAGCACTAACAAGTATGTAAAGTTGAAAATGTAGAAGTATACTGCATCAGAAAAAACAAAAGGCATTTACAAACAAATGTATTACCAGCCATGATATGCATCTATGATGGTCGAATATCTAACTGCTGGCATTCCACATGCCATTAGCATTCATGGTGCTGGTTCTTGTCTAACTCAGGTGTGTCAATTGCAACAAATTGTAAAATGAAATAAATTAAGAATTTCCTTTTTTTGGCATTGGGTGAGGAAGTATAAACTTTTGGCATTGCCAATATGGTTATAAACTTTGATGCATCTTGTCAAACTTCTGAACGGTTTGCTTATTGAAATCCTTGTTCTTGGTTGACAATGCATGGTTGTGTTATGGTAATTCTAACATGTAGAACAGTTAATTTTGTTGACAATGCATGGTTGAGAGTAAGCTATCATTCTTGGTCAACTATTTATTAAAATTTGCATCTCTTCACTTTTAGAGAAGATCAGATCATGTCTTTTTGTGGCCTCAATTTCATGCATATTGGTAATAATAGACCCATTAGTGTAAATGTGATTTAATTATCTTGTTCTCCATCTTGCTAGGATGACAGAGACAACTTCCTCGGCCTCGCTTTGAAAGGATATCAGCGTTGTCTTCTCATAGGTGGAAAATATGACCTGAAAGTGGTATGCACTTATAATTGACAATAGGTGGCTTTTGCAGTAGTAGCTTCGGATCTAAAGCTTTTTGTAGTTATCAGAGACAATGGATTGGACAAACTTATCTTTGCAGGGATTTTTAATTCGAAAATAGGTTTTTGGCTGAAAACGAAGGTGCTTAAGGAGTTTTTGACTGATGAATGATAGCTGAAGGAGATTTTACAGATGACTGATTGGTTCTGCAAAGAAATTTGTTGAAAGGGTGCTTGTTTTAGTATGAAAAAATTTTCTAGAAAATGAACCATCTGGTGGTGTCTTTTAAGAATATGGGTTGTCTTTGATTTGGCTTTGGCGAACTCTTTTGTTTCTCATTCCATATAGCGCGACAAACTAAGGAAATGGGATCAACCCAAAATAGATGCCACTTTCTTTTGATTTTCTTCCTTTTCTGACTTCTCAAATCTCAAATACTAAAACTAGATTTAGATGACTGAAGACTATCCTGTAGACCTATTTCGTGAATAAGTGCTGTTAACTAAAATCTGACCTCAGTTGTTTTTGTTTCTCTGGATTAATCACTATACACAAAGATTCATGCTTTACTGACTTTTCATTCTCTTACACAGGAATTTGGCCTAAGTCAAATTAAGGACCTCATAGAAGCTCCAGATAATCAACTTTTAAGTGAGGTTGACTTCACAGGGCAAGGAGACAACTTTGAGAATTCACTAAGGTTCAAGTAGCCAACAAATTCATTAACACCAAAGAGAAAGTACATTGAATGTAGCTTGTTGACCACCATAGCTATTTTGATAGTTACTTTAACCAAATGGCTTGGAAAATTTGTGCACATTTGGTGCAAAGCTCAGCCATGGATCAGTTAATAATCCGATCAAGATCTCATGCTGATTTCTGAAGCTTCTTTCAAAGTAAAAAATTCCTTTTCAAAAGGGCGAAAAGCTTGCAATCTTGAATTGATGTCACAAATCGTGATTTTTTTTATATGTTATCTCATACTAGATATACTGCTTATGTTATATTTTTCATATAACCAATTAAAATGTGAGCCTGTTAAGACATGTTTCATGATGATAATGAAAGTACAGAAAAAAAAGGAAGAAAAAAAAAGATGGAATAGAAACGGGGTTCAACATGTCATAGTGTGATTAACCCATGTGGTTAGAGGAGTTTTGATTTACTATGACAGTGGGTCATGAGTTGGCTTATCTGCCCCATCTTCCTTCTATAGACAATCATAAGGGCCTTGTTCCAATGTGGGACTATCAACAGTGTCCTCACTCTAGGACTTGGCATCCTCATTCAAATCCAACACAGCCCAAGTGGCTTGATGCCATGAAGTGCTTCTTGCATTGATTCCAGGTTTACACCTATGATATTCTCTGCCTCGATACTAATTGTTGCAATCCAAATCACTAGGTTAGTATCTTCATAATGGGATGTGGATGGGCCTTCAACTACGTGACTGAAAATTCTCAAGCCCAGGTTACTAGTATTGAATCCATCAACGAAAAGGTCCTCAAAACACACAGAATTTTGACAACTCAAGTAGTTAATGAGCTTAGGAATAACTAAGATTCAGCACAGGTAAAAAGATATATAATCCCAATGAGACTATTCAACTTGGCCAGCAATGCGAGAAATAAGCAGTAAGATGACCAAATCAAGATTACTGGGAGCAGATATATCTAGGTTAAGGCAGGAGGTTTGAATCTAAGAATTACTTAGCAACAGAATATAAGTATAGTCCCAAACACTTAAGGCAGTCAGGTTGGATTTTCCAGGGACTTTATGTAGGAATCACTGTCGCTTCTTCTCAATATATGAATATCCAAAGTAAGTGGCAGCAATTAAATGACACTGATAAGCAAGAAAGGAGGTTGAGGTAAAGCAATTAAGAAAAGGTTTAGAGGTAGGAGGAATTTGACAGCTTTTCCCTTCTGGGGCTTATTGATCATCCAGTTGCGAGTCTCATTAATGGTCATGTGTGATACATAAAGACGAGATGCATTTGATGTGGTGCAGAATGTGACTTAGATCTCTGAGTGCCAGACAATTAATGCTATAACTCTGCTTACAGTTGATGCTTGGATGCCCATGACATATTTTGTGGTTCTTAGCCTTGCACTTGTAATTATTATGGTTTTGTTTATCATGTCATGTATCCTTAATTTTAAGGCCCATGTAAATCTTAGGAGGCTTGAGGTAGTAACTCTGAGGTAAAAGTGGAGATTTGTGTGTGTGATGCACGTGCTTTACCAGATAATTTTTTGTGGTTTTACTTGATTTATATGATTTAGACCTATTTGGAAAACATTATAAAGACTATGTGGGAGTCCCCAGTATTTGGGTGAAAAATATTTATCTATTGCTTATTTCTTGATTAATAATTATGTGACTCTGGTTTGTGGGAATAAAAGTAAATTGAACGTGTATGATGTTGCAGCAGTAGTACTAGTTTGAGCAACGGATTGCTGTTCTTGATTCCTAAACTAAATGTGGACAAAACAATTTGCATACAACAGATCAAGGTCTGCAATACCGAATGATATTGCTCGTATCGGACGGTACGTATCGGTCCGTCAGCAGATCGGTACATGGATCGCCCGCTACCGAGCCGTACCGTCGATTGAGGCGTTATCGTCGACAATTGAGGCATTATCGTCGTTGAGTGAGGCGTTATCGTCGACGATGACCGAGGGAGAAGAAATAAGAGGGAGAAGGGGAAGAAAGAAATAGGAAAAGAAGGGGAGAACCTGGAGATCGCCGCTCTCCTCCTCGTTTGTCGGCGACTTCTCATCTACGCGCCTAAGAAGTGGCAGCGGAGAGAGGCGAAGATTTTATTTTTTTTCTGCGACATCACAATTTTTTTTTTTTAATCTGCGATGTCACCTAAGAAGGGAGGCAACGTCGCAATTTTTTTTTATCTATATAGAATTTATAAACCCAGAGGTTTATATATATATATATATATATATATATATATATATATATATATATATACACACTGAGCAGTATACCGAAATATACAACTTGGTATACAGTATCGTACCATACCGAATAAGTCTCGAAATTTTGGTACGTTAAAAAATTTCAATCCTTGCAACAGATTGCTTATCTCTAGAAAAGAGACATATTAGGAGCTGGCTATTGTAGTTATTTCCTTTTTCCTGCCTTACCTGGATGGAAATCATCATATCATGTTTGCTCCATCAACTTGGATTATTTGCCTCAAAATAAATGGCTGGAAATGATTACTTTTATAGATTAATATTCTGATGTACTTTGATGGTTTAGTTTTAGTTTGCAGTATGATTAAGTAATTGCTCAATTTTATAAGAACTATATGCTCCAGGTGTTTCGGCTAGTTTCGTTGTGGTTCAACTTCTATTCCAGACAGAATGTTGTGGAAGAGATGATTAGCACAGTGAAGGAGGTAAGGCCTGAGGCTTTTCCTTTCTGCCATGTTCCTTCCTATTGTAATTCTGGAGCTTTCTTCAGTGCATGACTTGATATTAGCTCCTTCATCCATAATTTACCAGTGGGTTGTTTGTTAAAATTAATTGATGTGTTGGTGTACAGGTTCAATCATACAAATTTATACCATTGGTTTATCAGATTGCTTCAAGACTTGGTAGCTCTAAAGATGGGCAAGGATCAACCAATTTTCAGGTTATATAGGATTTTCTTCTTTAGGGGTATCTTTTAGAGCAAATCTTAGGTTTTGTTAAATTAAAGAAGCCAGTCAATATGCAGATCGCTTTGGTGTCTCTCATTAGGAAAATGGCAATTGATCATCCGTATCATACTATTTTTCAGGTGATTAATCAAGTTTATTTTCAGTGGCAAATTTATTATTACTTGTTTGGTTATGTTTCACAAGTCTTTTTATCCTCATTTGCAATTCTTTTTTTTTTTTTGCATGAGTGAATGGGGATTTAGAATGCATGCAGGTTTTCACGAATTCAACTTCGTTTTATTCATACGTTTTGGCCTATCTCTGTACATCATCAACAAGCAGTATCTTTTCCAAAGTGTTGCACATTGATCATATTGGCTGATATGTTTGTATTGTAAGTCTAACTTCTTGAAAAATTTGTTTGAGTTGGCTAATAAAGTTAAACATTTCTTTGATGTTTTGATGTGTTGGCAAAAAAAAACAAAACCTTCAACCATGTCCTATGTGAGTGTATTATCAGTATATTTATTTTGTTCCATTAGCATAGTAATTCAACATTAACAAAATATATGCTAGTTTTTCTTAATATTCAATGTAGTTCGTATGACAGTTTTTTGAAGATGGATCTGGACTAACAATTTTATTATTTCTGTACGTATTTAGAGTGTTGTTTTCACGCTATAATTTGATCTTTTGCAGTCATGGTAAATAAATGTTAATGATTAACTGGTTCTTTAGTCTCATTTAGCAAGTGCTGCTATTTTTGTTCCATCAGCTTCTTGCTTTAGCAAACGGTGACCGTGTGAAAGACAAGCAAAGGAGTAGAAACTCATTTATTGTTGATATGGATAAAAAACTTGCAGCTGAAAATCTCCTGAGTGAGTTATCTACTTATCATGGTGCTTTGATAGGACAGGTACTTTTTCTATTTGAATATCGTCCTATCACCTTAAAATTTATATGTTTGGGCTTGACATAATTTTTTCTTTTGTTTGATAGATGAAACAATTAGTTGAGATTTATATTAAGCTTGCTGAATTGGAGACAAGAAAAGAGGTCTAGTGGTCTTACTCAAATTTTAAATATCTGTTTATGTTGTAGTTCTTGATTGCCAAGTCATTGAGAAAATATATTGAGGTTTTCTTCTAATAAATCTTATGTGCAGGAAACAAATAAGCGAGTGCCATTACCAAGAGAAATCCGTAGTCTTCAGCAGCTTGAACTTGTAAGGATGACACTGGAACTGTCTCCTGGGCATTGATCTTACTAGATACTGTCAGCATGTGCAACTACAAACCATAATTATACATATGCTCAACTTTTGCAGAAATTAAAATGTATTCTTGGCTTACTTTATGAAATATGATCAACAATTTTTCAACTTGGTAGATGTCTGTTTTTTACTTTCAAAAATGTTATACCATTCTTCCCCCTTTTTGCTAAGAACTAAGCCCACTTGCTTAATCACTTGGATAGAACTGACCTTAAACTATATGGTCAAGAATGTTTGGCCCAGGGTATTAATGATAAGCCCATCAGATTTTATATGCCAATCCATCCCACCGTCTTGCTTATAATATGGTGTTTCACAAGCTTAACTTGTTAGAACCAAACATATAACACACATTGCACAGAATGGTTCCCTTCATTTGCTGCATGTGAAATGCATGCTCCGGTGGTATATCTGCCATGATTTGATTGCTTTTTGCACTGTCGATAATAGCACTTTCCTGCATGATAGAGTCATCCTGTGTCAAGATTTTTTTAAATTGTATCTTTTTCTGGACTTTGCTTACAACGTTATATCTGTCTCTCTCCCCTCCATGCATTTCTCTACCAATTTGGGATGATACTAAAGTGATGAGACCCTCAGATATAAATGGACTTTTCTTATATTGTGTTAAGGAAGAATTTTTTTCTATCTTCTGCCATCACCTCCTTACAGAGATTTAGTGTGTACGCAAAAAACAATGGGAGCAACGATGTCCTTAGTGTCTGTCGTACATGGAATGTTGTATACACAGAAATAAGGCTTATAAAGATAGTAAGTAGTTTTACTAGAACTAGATGGTGGAAGTTAAAGATAATAATGCAAGGCATTTTAAAATTAAGCTGGACAAAGAGGAGGTTTTAAATTTGGATGGGAAAAATATCGATACCATGTAATCTTTGATGGCTACTAAGATTAGGGTGGTGACTAGGAGGTTCTTCAAGAGAAAACTGGTAATGCTGTGAGGAAGTTCAAAAAGCAATCACTATAAGAAGTTCATGCTTAAAAGATTGATAAAGTGTAAAACTGAGTTTTTTTTGGGGAAATTGTAGCAAAAGAGGCAAAAACGAATCTTTAGTGTCGCAAAATATAATGTTTGTGATAAGTTCCACAGTAACTTGGGTATTGAGGAAGGCAGAAAGGGCATCTTTTGGATTGCTCAAGTTGAAAAAGAGAAGAACATAGATTTAGGTAACCTTTTGTGGATAAATTATTTTTATAAATTATTTAACAAATATTTTGTGGATAACATAGCTTTAGAAATAAACAATAATAGTAAGCTTACAAATCATAGATTTGTTCGTAAAACTAGAGCAAATAAGGTAAAAATATTTAGTGGATGATAGTCTAACAAGACTGCAAGATAACTTAGCTTTAATAATAAACAATAATGGTAAACTTAGAAATCATAGATTTCTTTGTAGAACTAGAGCGAATAAGGTAAACTATTCTTTGAAGTGGATGACAATGTAACAAGACTGCATGTTCTGATTGTATACCCATGGTTTCAAATACTCTATGAGCAAGGATCATTATCGGACCGATGCAATATGGGTCAGTTCGCATCAGTATCATACCAGCTCAGTCGATTATCAAAACCGATATAGGACCAAAACTTAAAACTTTTGGTATACCTATTGAGGTTTAGAAGAGTCTGAGAGATGAAGGGATAGTTTGGATGACTAGCTTATTTTACTAGATTGTATGAATTAAAAAGATATCTGGTGTATGGATAAATAACTATTTAGTAGTTATTTGTACCAAGGTCCGTCATACCGTACCGTACCGGAGTTTCGACCCGGGCTCGGTACGGTACCGATGTATCGGGCGGTACACCAGGGTGTATTGAGCGGTACACCCTGGTGTACCGATACTGTAGCAGTGCTGCAGTGTAGTACTGTAGCACTGTAACGGTACAGGGCGGTCCGCGTACCGAGTACCTAGCGGACCGGTACGTACCGCCCGGTACAGCCGGTACGCTTCGGTACGGCAGACACTGATTTGTACGCAGAAGATCGTTTCAATATATTTGAGCTCGTAAATGATGGCGTATAGCTTTGTTTTTTTCATACTTCTGTAGATCCAATTAAAGAGCAACTCACTTTTGCTAGTATGGCCTTGTTTCATTTTAGATTCAATTAAAGTGTACTCATTTTTGTCACTGTGTGGTCTTCATTTGTTCAGGTACCAGTTGTCACGGCCACTGTTCCTGTTGATCCTAGTTGCCAATATCGGGAAGGTTCTTTTCCGCATTTTCGGAGTCTAGCTGATTCTATCATGTATGTTTCATACGTTGTTTCTACTTCTGTGGCAACCTTTCAGAGGGTTAAGTAGTTGTTTTATAAATATTTTCAGGGTAATGAATGGCATAAATGCTCCCAAAGTGGTTGAGTGCCTTGGCTCAGATGGTCAGATATATCGCCAACTTGCAAAATCTGGAAATGATGACCTGCGACAAGATGCTGTACAATTGCACAAACTTTTTCTCTGAAATTTATAGCAAAATATTTATTTGAATATAGTTGTTTGCAACCCATGTTACCTCCATTATCCTTGGTCGCCCAACATCTACAAGACCACAGTCCCATTAAAAATACCATTTTGGTTATGTTTGGTCCTTAAGAGTAAGATTTATGTCGAGCACTTAAATGCTGAAATTTGGATCACTCCTCTGTAGCTTCTGTTCTTCATTGAGATGGTACCTCATTGTTTTTTTTCGCTTCAGGATTACAAGGACTCCAGTCTGTTCATCTCCGTTTGTCTATTTTCCCCAACTTTTGCATCAGATCTCCTAACCAACCCCATGTCCCTGATTTCTAATGTTTGTTTTATATTATTTATGAAATAGAGATTCCCTCTGTGCCTTTTTGCCTAAAAGAATAAGATAACAGAGAAGCCACTGGATTTCTTCAACTCCTCACCTTTAAACTTGTAGTCCTCTTCAATTTGATTTACAAATCAATCTAGATGAGAAATATGATTCTTCAACTATTCACTATAAATTTGATGGATTTTGTGTACTCATGATTCTGTGGCTGACCCATTGACTTTCAATGTTAAATATCCCTGTTTGTATGAGATTGTCATGCTTTTATTGACCAAACACAAAGATTCAATGCTGTCACCATATTTTCTCTGAATAAATCTCTTAAAAAACAATTTTGTTGATGGACCTTTGGAGTTCATGAAACACTGGATCTTCAAAGAAGCCTAAAAACTGTTAATGGTTTGTACCAATCTTTTTCAGGTTATGGAACAATTTTTTGGTTTGGTAAACAACTTCCTGCAGAATCATAGAGATACATGGAAAAGAAGGCTAAGAATACGTACATACAAGGTATCATGATCCATCTTCATATTCTTGCATCCTAGTCAATTTTGTGTAACATTGTCAGGTTTTGTTCTGCAAGCAGTCTTACAGATCAAGTAATCATAAGTATTTCCTAGCAATCTGCTTTCCTATGTTCAGCAAACTATTAGCTAAGGTCCCCTATTTTAGCATCATAAGTATTGTGTGCTATTCACTCTTATGGTCCTTTTATGGAACACATTAACCAAATTTTCTTTTCCTTTTCTATTTTTAGTTAAATTATATTTTATGTCTCTAGTCATGGTGGTGTTTCTTTTTTTCCAATGTGAATGCATCACTTTTTTGTTCTTTCAATCTTCTGCTCTTTAGTTCTTTTCTTGTGTGGTTTGTTGTTCAAAAATGCTTTCCTTACAGGTTTGATAATTGTGCATGATTCTCCCTCCTCCCTTTCTCCCTCTTGGCTGTTTGAGTCTTTTGTTACTCAAAAATGTTCTCAGATTTTTTATGTGCACATTGATTTATCATACATGGACTATCTACATTTGCAGGTCGTTCCATTTACACCAAGTGCTGGTGTACTTGAATGGGTTGATCGTACTATTCCGCTTGGTGAATACCTTTTAGGAAGGTTTGCTATCTTGCTCATGTTGCTTTATTGTGAATAACTATGATGTTTCATATGCTTCAATATTTCACATGTGCCTATCTAGTGCAAGAAACGGAGGAGCACATGGTCGATATGGAGTAGGTGATTGGTCATTTCTTCGATGTAGGGAGTACATGACCAACGTAAGTTCACATCTGCTGGCATATTTGGTTGCATACCTAGCAAATTTTGATGCATGTAGAACATTGTACTTACTGATTTTGTAGTGGTATAATTCCAAAAGTGGATATGTGCTCTTTTTTCTCAATATAGTGTCTTTTTTTCTTTGCTTTATTGTCTTAAGATTGATTCTCTTAACAGGAGAAGGACAAGAGGAAGGCCTTTTTGAAAATCTGTGACAATTTCAGGTTTGATAAATATTTGTTTACTTGGTTATTTATAACTGAAACTAATTTCAGTGGTTGTGCATGGCTTAGAATGCAAATAAAAAACCAGCATTGGCACCTAGCACTTGCCAAAACCCTTGCCTTCTTTAATTGTGGACCTGTGCAAGCGCCACGATGGTGACTTGCATTGCTCCCATCCACAACAATTTATACTAAACAGTACTCTTGCTTTCCATTTGAGCAGGCCTGTTATGCACTATTTCTTTTTGGAGAAATTCTTGCAACCTGCAGATTGGTTTCAGAGCAGACTGTCATATACAAGAAGTGTTGCAGCTAGTTCAATGGTCTGTATAAATGGGTAGATGATACATTAATAATATATCATAACATGCCTTTACCTGTTTCCAAGTGATGTTTAGAAACTGATTATTTAATAATATATCTGCAACTGTCATATAGCTCCGCAAACAAATTTCCTTTCAGGTAGGTTACATTGTAGGACTTGGAGATCGGCATTCAATGAATATTCTTATCGATCAAGAAACAGCTGAGGTGGTACACATTGATCTTGGTGTTGCCTTTGAGCAGGGACTTATGCTTAAAACACCGGAGAGGGTTTGTCTACCTTTTCAATTTTAGTTGTTAAAGAAGGTGCTTTATGTAATTAGCAAATTTCTTTTTGCATTTGTTTCAAAGTATGACTTTTATGCAGGTTCCTTTTAGACTGACCAGAGACATCATAGATGGCATGGGTGTTACCGGGGTTGAGGGTGTTTTCAGAAGATGTTGCGAAGAAACTCTCTCCGTCATGAGAACAAACAAGGAAGCACTGCTGACTATAATTGAAGTATTAAACCACATCTCCCTCGTCTGTTGGTTTTGTTGTCATGCCTTCGTGCATGATACTATTGATGATCATGCTTCCATCATGCTGTCATTGTAATTAGATTTTGTCCTCTTCTTTCTTTTTATAATTTACTGTGGCTATTGCAGGTTTTCATCCATGATCCTCTGTATAAATGGGCTCTCTCTCCCTTGAAAGCTTTGCAGCGGCAGAAGGTATGCTGGCCATGTTGTTTTCTTCAATTCTATTATCAAAACTGATTTTTATTATAATTTTTTATATTATTTTGAATGTAGATATTTTTATGTTTTTGTTGCTGACTAGCATAAACATTGATTCATATGAGAGATTCCATGTTATTGCTTCTCTCAACATTTTATATCGGACATGAACTTTCATCTATGTTTGTTGCCTTGCAATAAATCAAGTTCTAATGAACATTTTGACTGCCTTCAAGCTGGTAAAACTTAAGTCGATAGCAAAAGATTATAGGAAAAATCTACATTATATTTTTTTTAATATGGTTCGTATGACTTACACTAATTTCTCTATCACAATGATTGCGACATGCACAACCTTTGATCTTTATTTCTTTCAGGAAACTGATGATGGTATAGATGCATGTTTGGAGAGTTCACAAGATGCTTGTGAAGGAAACAAAGATGCAGCTCGTGCTACACTCAGAGTTAAAGAAAAATTAGATGGCTATGAAGCAGGTGAAATCAGAAGTGTGCAGGGGCAGGTAATTTTATTTATGTGAATATGCTTTGGTTAGCTTTAATCATAGATACCCTTTTGATCTTTTTATAGCCATTATTTCATCCACAAGTTACATGGCACAATCTCGAGCTTTAGAAATCGAGAAAATCAAGTTTCTTATGTGCATGTTGAATTTGCATGTTTGAAAATAAAAAATTCATGAACTATATTATCTTTAAGCTTAGTTGGAATTGTTTTTTTTTTTTTGTTGTCGTGTTTCACCATCAAGCAGACGGCCTGTTTGAATTCAAAATGCTTTTACATAATTTGTTCAATGCCAGCAGTAAAATGCAGTCTACAGCATACTACTTGTTCAAGTTCGAAGTATTTTGATAACTGTTCAAGACAATTAATAGTGGACTAATTAGTGCAACTTCTATTTTTGGAATAAATTTCACAAAAGGAGAAACTTTTTAGACTATCACCATACACATTTATGATTGGTGAAATACTGAGATGATCTGTGATGGTAATGTTACCTAATTGGTAAGCACAAAAGGAGAACATTTCATTTTCTTCTTTGGAACATTAATCCTCCATTGGTAAGCACAAATTGGACCTAAGTATCTGCTTTCTTTTGCAGTTTTAAAAAGCTCTTCAGCATTACAGTAGAATCCCTGAAAATCCAGGATACCCTTCCTCCCAAACTTTCCCATATAGATAACAAAACTATCCCAAAACCTGTCACCAGGCATAAGGGATGACGTCCACCCTTAGGTGTCTTCGAGAAATGTTGGTACCCTTGGAAACCTGAAAAATCAATGAACTTGTATGCTAAGGAGACAAAGAAAACTGTCATTGTAGAACTTCCAAACTGCTATCAGAACTGGTGTCTTTTGAGGATTTAAGCCTAAACGTGTGGTTAAACAGTCCATTATGTTCATGCTATTTAGTTAATACTATTGCTCAAGTAGGACGCTTACACATATAATAGACAAATCTGTCTCTGTAACCATGTGTCTGTTGTTTATTGCGGCTTTTCAGGTCCAGCAACTCATACAGGATGCAATAGACATGGACCGATTGTGTCACATGTTTCCAGGTTGGGCAGCTTGGTTGTGAGAAAAGCACACAATTCCTATGCATTTCCACCTTCGAGGAGCATTGTAAAACAGTCTTGCCATTTGGATCCTTACAGCATATTTTGGTGCCAATCTTTCTTGGTCATCAAAGTGAAGAATTTAATA
Source organism: Musa acuminata AAA Group (assembly GCF_036884655.1). Lineage (NCBI taxonomy): Eukaryota > Viridiplantae > Streptophyta > Magnoliopsida > Zingiberales > Musaceae > Musa > Musa acuminata. Next base: position 8,201,827 of record NC_088332.1, read on the forward strand.
TATGTCCATTATCCTCTTGCTCACCTTCTCTCTATTACAAGAGTTGGATGGATGATGGATCTGAACTGGTGTATCATAGCAGTTGCTTTCTATGTTCAATTGAAATGGGAAAAGATTATGACAAACAGCTCATGTTGGAGTCTTTTTAATAATCCGGGAAATTATAAAGGTCCTTCTCTCCCCATTTTTTACAGTACAATTCCAAATTCTGATCTATGTTTTGCTTTCTATGTCTGTTCTTATATTGAGCATTAAAGCTTTCTATGAAAAAAATTGTTTAAATAAATTTCTAGTTGTCAGACTCTTAAACTATCTAGAGAACTGTCCTATCTTAGTCTGCTACAATGCTGCAGTTGTATATTTATACATGATTATATTTATATTTATCCAATAATAATCCTTTTTATTATGAGTACGTAACAAGAGGGGGAAAAAATAGATCAGATATGTCCGTACATTAAGAAATTGTGTTCTGTCTGGTGAAGGGAGTTTACAGAGGAAGTGTATACCTTTTAATGCATGCCATGGGTGATTATAATTAGCCTATGAAATGATCGTTGTGGATATGAAAATTCTGTATCAAATCTATTTCTTCCTCACTACTGCTGTTGTTTTCTCGCTTTGGATAATAATTTTGGCATGCTTATTGAGAATGGAGTTTTCATATAGCCGTTTGCAACTTATATTGGAAAATTACTTTCCTCATCGTAGTTTTCTGGAAATGCTATCCTAAGCTTCGTACCCTGCATCCCACATACAATAGTTTTAGGAGAGGCCGTGGGATGGTTTCCTGACGCACTGCGGGTGGAACTCGAGCCTAGAGGCCGTGAGCGCGGGCGTGCCCATGGTCACATGGCCCTTCTTCGGTGACCAGTTTTTCAACGAGAGGTTGATCGTTGTAGTGCTGGGGGCAGGGTTGTCGCTGGGATCATCGGTGTGCACGCTGCAAGCGGAGGAATGGCCGGTGATCGAGGCGGCATAAATAGAGACGGCCGTGAGATGAGTGAGGAAGGAGAGAGAACGATGGCAAAAGGCCTTCCGGTGTTTGGATTGTGTTATGGATCTAATGGAACAGTGGAGGAAGCCCTCTGTCCTAAGCAGTACCCTTTCTCTTCTCCAAAAGAACTGATTTGTATGTAATCTACCTGGCGTTTGGGTTTAGAACGAGATAGGGTGGTGGGACAAGCGATGAAGAGACCAGCAATCCCTTCTGTGAGTTCCTTTGGGTTTCGGCCCATACTATCTAAGATGGGCTGAGCCTAGTCTGCTAAATAATTCACGTTTGGACCGACCTGGGTAACGGCGGCTGATCGAACCCTGGATCTTGTCCATCCGTTGTTGGCCGTATAAACAATAGGAGGAGAGGTTACGCCGATCGCCGTCGCCCCTCCTCTTCGCCGTCTCCTAACGCTCCTCTTCTCTTCGATCCATGGCTTCCCTCGACACGGATATCAATATGGTTCCGGCCGGCGAGGGGTCTAGCAGCGCTGCTGGGCCGTCAGCGACGGCGTCCTCCTCCTCGAAGAAGCCGAAGAGGTTCGAGATCAAGAAGTGGAATGCTGTCGCCCTTTGGGCCTGGGGTATGTGCCCGATCGACAAACCCTCGTAGCAGCTGGTCTGAATTTTCTTCTTTTAAGGTCTGTTATCATGTTTCTTCTTTCCCTGGATCTCTTCGATTGACGAATCGATTTGATGGAATCGCGGCAGATATCGTGGTGGATAACTGTGCTATTTGTAGGAACCACATCATGGACCTGTGTGAGCTATCTTTACCCTACTGTGGCTTCTTAATTTTCTCTGTCTTGTTCTTGTGTATATGAGGGTTACGGTTCCCGATCTCTTTGTTTAATGAGGGATTTTGACGTTCATGTTTTTTTGCAGGCATCGAATGCCAGGCTAACCAGGCTAGTGCGACTAGTGAAGAGTGCACGGTGGCTTGGGGTATGTATCATATATATATCACAGATTTAAGCTACTCGTGTTGTTTTTAGGGTTTTCTTTCTTTCTTTCTTTCTTTCTTTCTTTCTTTCTTTCTTTCTTTCTTTCTTTCTTTCTTTTTTGTTTTGGGTAACCGTATGAAATGTTCTTCTCTTTTATTAGAATTCGGTTAACAACTGACAGTGCGATGCATCTTGTCCTTGTGATTTTTCCGTTCTTGTTGCTCGAGTGGTAGTGCAGATCACTGTTTTCTTTGCATAGCTTAAGTCTGTCAATGTGTATATATTTGTCTCAACAAATGTACTGGTGGTGATGTTGGCAATTAGTGTTATTCTTAGGTCTGAATGCTGTGTCACTGATTCATAGGAAATGATATCTGTTTTGCAAACTTCGGTATCATCTGTAAGAAATCAACTACCATTTACTGATTCAAGTGGTGCTACTTAAAGATAAGCAATATCTAAATTTATGGAAATTGTCTTTTGCGAAAAAGGGAATTCATACTCTGGATGTGAAGTATTTTGCTTCTGTTTAGATAGAACACTGAGAAACCTGAAGTATTTTATTTAAATCGTGATTGTGTTTGGATTGATGTTCTGAAAAGCAGTTGCAATATGTGGATGGTCAAGGTATTGCATAACGCATATATTGGATGTAGCTATTTAAGTTAGATACCATAAGAAAGGTAGAAGCTCTCGGTCATATCAACATGAATCATGTATTTAATACCAAATAATAACGATAATAGATTAAATAATACTAAAGAGGATGAATTTAAATTCTATATACAACTGCATTTTCATGCTTATGCAGTTCATGAGATTTCATATATCAAATGAACCATGTATGGAGACCACATGACCTTATGTGAACATGTCAACGGACTGCATATACATATAATGTCACAAATGCCACAAATACATCTACGTAGTTGTCATTTTGGCACGTTGGTTTTGATTTTGCTTTTTTTTTTTTCTAAACTTTGTACGTTAATGCAGGTGATTTGCATGTTTAGCTCAATCAAACTTTGCTTCGTTCGTTATATCTGGTCGAATTTGTTTGGGGTACTAGATTTATTGAAACCAGAGAAAGTGAGTGGTCGCAGAATACCCTGGTTTGATCAATAAAATTACATGTGCATATGTTGTCGATACGAGTGCATGTGGATATGTGGGAGTTTTTGCATATATTTTACATATGTTTAGTATAAGCTTATATTTATTTTCTGATGAAATAAAATATCAATGCATGACCGGAGAAAAACAGCACACACTTTATTAAGGTGGAGTTCAAGTTGTTGAGCAAAATGCCTATACACACATTGTATCCAAATAGTGATTTATTGATTGACTGCAATTGACATGCGTTGCCTGAAACAGGTGTCTGTAATCATGCCTTCCATTTCCATTGTATCAGTCGCTGGCTCAAGACTCGTCAAGTTTGTCCTTTGGGTATCCATTGTTTTGATATGCCCCCACAAATTTAACTCACTGCAATTGTACATCATGTGGCTGACAAAAACTTTGTACATCTGCAGATAACAGCGAGTGGGAGTTTCAGAAGTATGGTCATTAGAACAGATGGTTCCTCCATCAAGCTTGGATCCTGCTTTAGTAACCATCTTGATGGAAATCTCTATGTGCTTTGTTGCATTTATGTGGATTATTTTTCTATGTTTGTTACTGTGGTCAAGTTTGCACTTCGGATTAACTCGCCCCCATTGAAAAATTTCTATATCAGCTGAACTCATTGCTCATTGATATGGTGAGCGCTGCTGTTGCAGTAAAAACAAACAGAGGCTAGCTATACATGCTGGCAAATAGATTGCCGGGACTGGTGGTCAGTCAGATGTGATTGCTTTACATAGTATCGAGAATTGATTTGACACAACAGTTGCTGAACAGAGGTGTCAATTGGGCAGGTGAACTACAAAATGAAAGTGGTTTTGGCAAGGTAGCTTTGATTTCAGTTGGATAACAACGACTGGGGGCCATGATTTTGGTTTAAGCAACAAGCATGGTGCTCGAGACAACCGCAGGATAGTATAGGAAGTATAATGACACTCATCTTACCATTTATACCGCAGAGCTGCGGTTCTCAAGTATGGTCTTCCCTGCTGCTACCGCTGTAGCGGGTGTAAATAATGAGCTTTAACGATGCCTATGGTGGAGAGGCCAAACGATGGAAATGTGGTGTCGTCAACTTCTTGTGCTGTCTGGTGGGGTTTTACTTTGAGGTGGCGCTTCGGATGTCGAGATGAAAAAAGGTTTAAGCTTTGGAACGAAAGCTAATAAATAAATCTATGTGATATGGAGGATTTTCCTAAATCCATTCTTATCTTAAATAAATCTACGAATTGATGTACTTGTGTTTTTGGAGACTTAAGGGGTGATTTATTTATGACTTGGCAATTGCAAGAAAGAGTATTACTGCACTGGATATTGGGGAAAAAAGGCAAATCAACTGGTGGCTAGGAGAGGTGGACGTGAATCACATCTGGCACATTAGGTGTTTTAACCAGACTTGAGTATGTATATACATATTGTATGTTTAAGAGGGGTTGGCAACGCACTAACAGGTTGATGTCTCTCATTTCGGCGCTTGCACAACTGACTTCGGATGAGACCCCAAACCTAGTGGTGGTCACTAACTGATTACTACCTAGCATATGGTCCACGGATGTGGCGCCATCGCCTTCATTCTCATCCTCCAAGCACGACGCCGCCGTCGGGAGGGGGAGAGGAGGGGGAGAATCGTGCTCGTTGGTCCAATGTAGCGACGGGCCGCGGCGCTCTGGGTGACGACAGAGACCGACATCAGAGGTACGAAGAGGACGGCGGGACTAACTCTGGCATCGAGGGCATGGGCGGTGGCAACAAAGACGCGGAGCAAGTGATGCTTTACAAGTCGCAGATAGACACGTGTCATTTTCAGAAGCCCTCTAAAAATCATATGCATATTTTGATGTGGATTCCCATCACCACCGGTCAGACGAAGAAGAGAAAACTTGATGGTTTTTGAGGCCCAAAATTATTTTTTGGGGCTTTATATCATCGTATTGATAGGCGGTAAGTCTAACTGACGGTACTCGTACTTAACATTTGTTGCACCCGGTCACGTCGTGATTATTAGCCTGGAGGCCACTGGGCCACGGCACCGATAGCACTCCCATCTTCCGAGCTTGGTGCCATCACCGGCAGGATGACGGTCGTGGTCGACAGACGAACATAGTGGCATGCAGCGGATGACATAGGCGGTGAAGGGTGACAGAAAAGGTGGAGGTCAAGGCCCCCCTTGCGATGAGTGATGTCGACATGCGCATTGTATTCGGGTATTGAGAGATTAAAGGGACTCGGGAGAGGTCGCACGGGAGCAGCTGGCAATAGGCGTAGAGAGCCGGTGCGGCACAGAGAGGACGGTGGCAACGAAGAGGCGAATGACACGATGCTTTAGGAGTGGCGTAAGCAACCGACCCTCCGAAGAAAGTAAGATTCTGGTCACTTCCGATGAGAATAAGAATTACCACCTTGAAGGATTTGATGCTAAAATAATTGTTTTTGGGCCGGGAGGTCTCGATTCTTAATGGTTATGTGTAAGGCCGGGCCCGGTGGAACGTTTTGAAATGATAGGCCCATATAAATATGTCCGTAGAGTCTGGTCACAACCGTGAGAATAAGGAACTGAAAATTGAAGAGTTTTAGACCGAATTTTTTTTTTGGCCCACTTTATCATCAGACTGGTGGGCGGTAAACTCACACGAAGGTACTCCTACCCACTCTATGTATATCGGGCCGGCTCAATCATGATTATTGGGTAATCGCATATTGAGCCATCTAGGCTTAAATCACATGCGTTGTACTCGTGGTAGCCCCATCCTGATTTAAATCTCATGCATTCAATTAGTACATTGCCATTTTGTTTTGATCTCCTATGTTTAATTAGTACACCATGTTGCCCCGTCAGATGGCCCACCCATGAGAAGAGAAGAAGGGCGTAACCAGCTTCTCGACATGGGAGGATTACGCACGACGCCATTTGAGGGGATGCGAAATGATAAGACATGATACAACGGTGCATTGGAAGACGCAGGCGGTGGCAAAGGGTGATAGCACGAGCTACGAGGGAGCCACGGGGCAGTCGCAGAAGCTTAGAGCATTGGATCGAAGATGATACCGTCGTGCAACGACGGCAGTAGAGATGCATTATGATTCACAACACGTCAGATGGTCCATCACATCTACAAGATTCCAGTGACCGGAGGTGAGAATAAGACGTGGCTATTGAAGGCTCTGAGCCCGAAAAAAAAAAAAATCGGCCCTATTTTGTCATCCGACTGGTTGACGGTACGCTCACCCATCAGTGATCGTACCCGATCTTTTATGGGTCAGGCGGAGGCAAGCGTTTCGGGCCTCGCTCGATGGAACTGGGCCTATGCAAGCTCTATGGCCCAAGATTTTTTGGGCCAACTTTGCTATCGGACGGACAGACGGTAATCACAGTCTAATCTCCTGCGCGCCCACCATTCGCGAATTGGAAACTTAGCCCGAACGCGGAAAACGGCACACGCCCGCACAAGGACGTAAGCATCTGAAACGGACGGCGATCCAGCATCCGCATAGAAATCACACGTCGATGGTCCCACCAAAGGGAACAGCGTTGACCATCTAGAAGCTTTGCACGTGCGCAAGAGCTCGCTACCAATGTAAACGCTTACTACTTCCTGTTCGAGAAAGGAGACGACGGACGCGGTGGTCAACATAAGCCGGTCGCCCTCAATTCAAACGCCTTCACGCGTTTCTTTTACCGTCGGCGCTCATGTCAGATTCGCTCCATTCCATGACAAATACACCCCTCGGTCTTTATAAACGCCATCCTTCCCATCGACGAAGCTAACAAAACAGCGAAAGAAGAGAGATGACAACACAACGCCCGGAAGAGCCATCCCTCGCGGCCTGCCTCAGCTTCGGTGGCAGCGCCGCATCCGCTGACGTCCCGGCGGTCGATGACTGTAGCTTCATCATCCACCATGATCCTCCGCGTCACATCGAGTTCCTAGAGGCGGCGGATGAGGACGACGCCGACGACGACTCCAGCGAGGACTTCGAGTTCGCATTCGTGGTGAGGGACCCGGACGCCTCCCCCTCGATCACCGCCGACGAGATATTTTCTGGCGGCCGGATCGTCCCCGCCTACCCCGTCTTCAACCGCGACCTCCTCCTTGCCTCCTCCGGCGCAGAGGAGAGAGAAGCGGCAGCGGAAGTCAACGATATGGCCGACCAAATTCCGCTCCGACGGCTCCTGATCGAGGAGAGGGAAGCACGGTCGGCTTCGACGTCGGAGGAGCCCGAGGCTGTCGGAGAGTACTGCGTGTGGGCGCCGGACCGGTGCAAGAAGAGCGCCTCCACCGGGTCGTCGCTGCGGTTTCGTCTCCGGGACCTGATGATCGGCCGGAGCCAGAGCGACGGGAAGGAGAAGTTCGTGTACCTCGGGGCGGCGCCACCATCGCCCCAGCCAGCAAAGGGGAAGATCGCAAACTCCACTACTAAGGGTGCAGCGGCGACGGCGAAGAGACCGAGTCGGGTGGCGCAGGCGGGTGCGGTCACGGGCCACCGGGTGTACTATGGGAAGGGACCAAACGGGCAAGCGCTGAAGGCACCGCGGCGGTCGTTCTTACCGTACCGCCAAGAGCTCTTCGGGTTGTTCGCTCCAGTGACCGGTCTCCGCCGCTCACATCATCCCTTCTGATTTGAATCTCTTCCGCTTCAATAAATCCCCTTCTTTTTCTGTTTTTTTGGCTACAACATGTAGAGTTTTTGTTTGATTTTTTTTTTCTCCCGTCAAATGTTTCCTTCTGAATACGTAGTGATTGATCGGTTCAAAACCAGAAGATTCTGCTAGCGTAGAACTAATTTGAAGCGTTGAACGAAGAGCTAACTTTATCGAAACAAGAGCACATGGGACAGGATGACTCGGCCTTGAAAACTTGGTGGTGTTCACATTCACGTGACCTCTCTTTCCGGGAATCAGGTGCAAATTCTGTTCGTACTGTTTACTGGAACGGATAGGGAAGGGGAGGAGAGGAGAGGAGAGGGAAAAATCATATGACCACCTTGGTTCTGGTGTTGCTTGAAATCTTATTATTTGGACGAAAGTGATCCCTGGGGATGTTAAGACGATGTTAACTGGTTGTGGAAAAATGATCTCCACATCCCCGGCTTCCATTACTAGACTCTTTTGTAAGGGTCAGACGCATATGCTACAAAGCGAGGTTGATCTTGTTTGATCCTAACAGAAACCTACGTGATTGCCCTTCTCTACAAAATTGAAGGTATTCTACGAGCAAGTACTTCGAACGTATGTCGTATCTGCATAAGGGTCCCAAGAACTTTCACTTGTATTTATGGTAGAAGCCGCGGTGAGGATCTGTGATCTTCACTCAGAGTTGTCATGTCGTACGTGCAAAAAACCATGAGGCACCAAGTCCACAGTTGCGGTGGTACCAGGCTGAGAACAGCACCAAAATAACTGGTAATCTGCATTGTCAAACGAAACATTAGTAGGTTAACTTGCATTTAGTATACAACAACACATCACATTAATCTCAGTATTGAAACCATGATACAGTCATCAAGGCTCTTACGAGGACGTAGAAGTCGAGAGGCGGCAGGCAGGCGTATCTCATCCAGAAAAAGTCATTAAGGCAGCAGGTAGCATATAGAGCGAAGGATACGTGCGGGTCACGTCCGGTCGCCAGCATTTGCTACGATGGTCATGACAGATTCACATAAACCCATTAAAGATGAGAGAGTTGTCAGAATAGCCCAGAAGACGGACATGATCCAATCTTCTTTTAAGTTTAGACTAGCTGAGACAAATGGAACACTGCTTGAAGAGAGATGTTTTCACCAAATTCATGTGTGACATCGAACACATGTAGTTAGAAAGACTGCCATCACATCAAAAATGCATCTAGAAAGTTCTACAAAATTGGTACAAAATTGGAAAACTGAAAGATTGGCATCGATTTATAAAAAACATGAGTACAATTATACATGTTTCTCAATGCATAACGTTGATTAGCCTCTTTACAATATACATATTTCTTTTCTGTTTTACAATATCGAAACAGATATTTACTATACATAATTAATAGCTAATTTTGTGGCATTTGATGTGCTATATATTTTTGCGCTAGAGATAGCATTGATGGCTTGAATCAAATATTGAGATGAGAAAACAGAGTCCTTCCCCGGTTAGGAAAAGTCTGGTCTTACCAGAAATGCAAGCGGCGCCGCATACATGCACGAGCCAAAGATGACACAGGGGATCCCCACGATGAGCGACCTCTTCTCATGCGTGTGTGCTACCTGTAGCACCACCACTACCAGCATCGTCATGACCACCAACTCTGCTGCCAACACCTTCAGCACCTTCAGCTGATGAGCGTTAATTCACAAAAGAAATTCTCCATCATCGTCATGCCAAAGATCCAGGAAACTGGTATAGATATATGTAGAAAAAGGAAGGAAGGTCATAGACACACGCGGATTTCGCGGGCAGCATAAATCAAGAAGATGGTGAGGTAGACAGACTGGAGGAAGAGACCGATGGCGTTGCTGGTAAGCACGAGGCAGCTGTTGGGGTGGACGATGGGAAGGCCATACAACACCCAGAGCATGCACTTGAAGAGTATCGTGAGCTCGGGGATCGGGAGGTACTGCTCCACCGCCTTTTTCTTTATTATGTTCTTGAACGTCGGCCTGCAAGCATCACAATAACACAGCCCAAACATAGCAATCGGAACTTTCTGGGTTCGAACCGAAACCCCGGAGAGAAACGGAAAGAGGCATAGGAGATTACACACGGGAGAGGAACAAACCGAGGGAGACGGCATTGCCTGTGAAAAGAAGAAACAATTAGCACATCCAAAATTGAAATCTACCGAACGAAAAATCGATTGGAATATTTGGTCGGGTTTATTTCAAGATCGCAAATCAACGTAATATTTGTTGGTGATTTTAGATCGACAGGCAACGCGATTCTGGATTAGTCAGTGAAATCTTCATCATTCACCTAAAAGAATAGAGAACATCAAGAAAGAGAGAGAGTAGCCGAAACGAAGGATAAACCATGAATCGAAGAGACTGGGCTTAGGGTTAGTTAGATACATAAATAAATATGAATATATACCTGCGACTCCCATGATGTCGCGTACGATCGTCGCCATGTCGCGCCTAGCTAGCTCGAAAACCCAACCTAGCGGGATGAGCAAAACAAAGAACGGAAATCTGATCAAAGAGGAGAGGGAAAGAGAGCACCAAATCCACGAAGAGGAGTAAAGCGATGAAGATGGAAAACCAAAAGAAGAAGGCGAGGTGGGTTTTGAAAAGAGGTAGGCGGCGGCGGCGGAGGAGCGTCGTCTCATCCTTCTTCTCGGGGTTCCCTCGCTCTCCTTCCTCTTCTTTGCTCTCTCCTCTCTTTTGACTCGCATGGAGGATTGGTTATATAGGAAGAAGGCTTGGCGGTTTCTGAACGCCCCAACTCTTGTTATTATTTACGCCTTGATGCCATTCTCGGGTAGAGGATGTTTCAGCGTGGGACGCGCGGCAGCACGTCGAGTAAGGGCAGGTTGTTTTGCTTACCAGTCTCTACTTCAGTTACTCATTGTTGTTTGCCCTCCGTTTGATCCAAGCATAATTCGTTCCTCAGGTTTACTAACAACCTTGCCATTTTAATTATATTTAATGCTCTTTTTTTTGTTTAATTTCACTATGATACAGTATTCTATAGAATGTATTCTAATGATAGACGTTTCATAAGAAGCCATCTCTTGTATCTTTCATATGTTCTTATCTCAATTTAAAAACGCAGGAAAAATAAAACCAAATAAGAAACAAGAAACAATCATTGCTCAGATCAACATAAGAGCAAGCATCTATCTAAATTTATGAACCTAAGATAACAATGATTCCCGAGCGGAGTATTAGACATTGGAAGCCGTGGGCAGCTCAACTTCAGCCTTGGTGCCTGCTTTCGGTGTGGATTTGTAGTAGCATGCATAGAGAATCAACTGTGCCAGGCCGAAAAGAGCACCCAAACCATTGGGAATCTGCGTCGGAAGACAAAAGACGATCACATCAGCTTGCACCGTAGCATGGACATCACAGTGTCAAATTCATGTCGGAGCGAGGCGCTTACCACGAGGTTGATGTCGAACGGGAGGAAGGCATAGCTGGTCCAGACGACACCATTGAGGAAGCTAGCAAGAGAGAGGGTAAAGGGCATGTATTGGACGCTTTTGGTCTGAATGACCATTTTCTGCACGATTCATCATGTACATATCATAAAGACCATTTTAAGATAAGAGAGACATCATAGAATCCAAGAACATGGACGTTCAATCAATCAACATTTAATGTGGGCTAAAATGAATCAGGTCACGCATCCGATCGACGAGATTCGTCCACGTGATGCTATGTGTTGCATCAAACATATGTACATACATTTAGATGGTCATTATTTGATCACGTCAAAGATCTAGTCCCTGAGGTTTCACGATAACTCAAATCAAGATTCACGCAGAGAGAGATGAGGTTTAGAATTGCTATGGACTTCTTACCATGACCGAAAGAGGCGAAGCATACATGCACGTGCCGAAAATGATAGCGAAGATCCCTACGATGAGCGACCGCTTCTCGTGAGTGTGGGCTGTCAGGAGCACCACCACCACCACCACCGTCATGAACGACACCTCTGCGGCCAATATCTTCGACACCTTCAACTGAAGTACGTCCATCGGCAAAAGAAATACCTCGTCATTGTCACTATAGAAGGGACGGAAATGCATAGAAAAAAGAAAAGAAGGGTCATGTTGTGGGTACGCGGCCTTGGCGGGGAGCATAAACGAAGAATATGACGAGGTAGATCGCCTCGAGGATGAGGCCGATGCCGTTGATGGTGACGACGAGGATGCTGTTGGGGTGGACGACGGGGAGGCCATAGAACACCCAGAACATGCAATTGAGGACTGTCGCGAGGTAGGGGATCGGAGAGAAATCCTCCACCGCCTTTCTCTTGATTATTCTTATGAATGTCGGCCTGTGGGCGTTGCAGCGTCACAACCGCATCTTTTTAAGTTCCGCCCAAACGAACAGTTCGACAACAACAAAAAAAGGAGAGGGAAGCATTATATAGAGCTTACACAGGGGAGAGGAACAAGCCGAAGGAGATGATGTTGCCTGTAATCAAAAGAGGTAAACAACACATAAGGAAACGAACATTGATGGGATTATTTGGACATCATTCGGTGATTTCAGATATGACAAAAGCTTGCTGTTTTCGCGATCAAAATCTTGTAGATTGACTTTGTTGGTGAAAAATTAGGAGGGGAAAAAGATTAGCAAAAATAAATCACTAGGGTTCTTTTCAAGTTTAGAGAAATTGATGGATGGATGAATACCTATGACCCCCAGGACGCTGCGGATCGCTTGCTGGCTCATCACCATCTTGGCGAGTGGCTAACTTGGACTGAAACCCTAGCAAACCAGACGACCAAGAATAAGAAAGGAGACAAGGTTAAAGAGGAAAGGCGGAAACAACATGGGATCTGAGGACCGAAGCGAAGCGATGAAGGCGCGCACCCAAAAAGAAGAAGAAGAAGAAGAAGAAGAAGTCTAGGTTGATCTCGGAGAAGGGTCGCCTCCACTTTGTCTTCCTCGAACTCTTCTTGAAAGCTTCCGTTTCGATGCGCTCTCTTTAAGTGGGGAGATTCGCTTGAGTTCATGTTGGGGGGCTTTTATTAACGTATCAACGCCGCGATACGATCCGATGACTCGATATGTGAAAGATATGTTGCCTTTCAAGTCTCCCGGCCGGTTCAGGGTTTCGCGTCACTCACACGTCGTGGCCACCTGGCCGTCGCTGTGGGACTCGGAAGGGCCCCATATATGACCAATCACGAGATGGGTGGGAGGGATGGTTCATCGTTGACGAGGTGCGGGAAATGAATTTCGCATCTGTTTCTCGTTGATTTGGATAATGGATTCAGTTGCCTTCGTCGTAATTTCCTGCGGTGTAGATAAGGATATTTACCGATAATACGAGCATCACCAAATTTGGGCCGTTGGATAAGCGTCTAATCACCGATTGGTATCGTGACGGTTGCGGCGCGCGGGCGCGGGTGCGGGCATGAGAGATACGTGAACAAACTCGTATTTTTTTCTGTTACTTGCGTATTATTATGCCACCATATAACTGCCTCGCGGTGGGAGGTCCCCTGTGGGACCCGCCTGCGGACCCAATACAACTTCCAATGACAACAAGCGTAAGAAGCCGTGTTCCTGATATTTCAATCGTGTCTTTAAGTATAATAGCATAATCTATGAGTGCTAAGAGATGAAAGGCATCATCGCCGCATGGGCATTTGGCACTTGATTTTATATTACCTAACCCGGATGAGTTAGCCATACCATCTAAGTGCAAACCGAGGTTCGACAATGTTAACTACTTACACGTGATAGGGAATAATTTGGCGCTACCCGAATGTCGACAGATAATATCCACCGAGGAGCCGACGTGGAATAATGTAACGTGTGATAACATAAACACGTAGTGGATGTGGCAAAAAGCGTACAACCGACCCGTAGCATCCGAAGCCATATGGGCCGACCAGCGTCATCCAAATCATATAAGTCCGCGTCATATTACTGTGATGAACGAAGGGTCGACGACCATTAACAACCCACGTATGATTGACTCACCTCCGTAGGTATAAATATCAATTCCTCCCAGCCTAGAAGGGAGGAGGATCTTTTGATACCAAAAACTCTACTTACTAATTTAAACATCGAATGGGTTGAGTTAAGAAATCCCCCTCCTGACATCAATCTATTGTGTAGGATCGTAGCATGAACAATACCTATCAAGCTCCACCTTGGATTGACCATGAAGGCATAACAAAAGCCTAGGACCAGCCTCCCGACCCGATCTCAATCCCTTAGTCTCCTTTTTCCTAAAGAGCCACATGAGCATCCTTGTGCTTTCGGCATAGGACCAAGCTATACTGACTCTCGGGCGATGGCATAAGGTTGCACAACATGTACGATAAAAACATATGGATGATACCAAAATGATCATTTCCATAATATGTAATAATGTGATAAAAAATGACTAGCTTAATGTACTTCATTTTAGAGTAAAATACAATATTAACACATAGATATATTTTTTCGATATTATCATAATATATAGAAAGAGGATTAGATATTGTGATAAATATTTCATATAATAATGATTGAATCTAACAAAGTTTAATAATTATATAAACAACCGCTCGATATTCAACGAAGATCTTATAATATAATGTTATTTATTAAAACTCCAAGAGATTGGATTGATAAAAAAAAAATGATATAAGCACTAGTAGATATCTTATCATCTTTATTATCTGTCTAATCGACTTCCAAAAAATGTATGAAGCAATAGAGAAGAGTTGTTTTGAAAAATAAGTCATGATCAATAATACACTTTAAGTATTGAAAAAGATATTTAATGGTTGTCTAATGATTGAAAGTAGGCTTACGCATAAATTAAGATAATTTATTCACTGTATCTATAATGTTTGGACGAGTAAATGTCATATACGTGATAATTAGATCGTTAAAAGAAGGATGTTTTAAGCAATTATGTCATTCTTGAAATGAAACCTTGATGGTGGCCAAAACAAAAATGAATTTGGATGATGCACCACTCATAGACTCCATCTCTATTTGGTCCCTCTATAAGATATGCTCCCGTGTTAGATCATTTACAACAAATGAAGTGATTAAAAATTTAATAAAAATATTATTAGAAGAATATAATTTATGAATAAATATTATGTTCTTTTTCATATGAGGAACACAAATAATATTAGAAAGTAAAAAATATTTTAAAGAAGAGGAAAATTATGCAAAACTTGTATGAGTTATTTTGAGACATTTACCATCACCCATCATGATATCATCTAAACCATCATAATTTGAATAAAGAGATAGGCTATTCAAATTAGACATGGCATGATGAGAAGCTCAAGAATTAACAAGTTAGCTTAATGAAGGTTGAAAAGATTGTGCAACAAAGTGAGCACATGGTGGTAGTAATGAAAACCGAGTAGATGATGCAGTAGGAAATGTAGAATAAGTTAGGTATCAAGGTTGAAATATCCATCAAATAGGAGCATGCATGCATTGATATTAATAATATGCTCTTGCAAGTCACATATTTGATATGTGACTCTATTGTTAAATTGTTGGTCGAATTTGTTGATACTTTTGTTATGACGTTAGTGAATGTTGTCTCCAAAACATGTTGCCTTCAGAATAATTATTTGGATGATTATCTTGCTGGTTATGGATCATGCCTTTATTGCTAATATTAGTTTTGTTAGCAAAATTGATGATAATAGAAACAACATCAAAAGTGATGACTCTTGCTTAAGATACAATTCATAGTTAGAAAGCTCGAGTATGAATTATAGCCAAAATCTCCTTGTAATTTGAACCAAAACTATTTATTACATGAAAAATGATTTATTGCATTAGTCGTGCATCCACTTGAGTTTAGATAATCTATTTGTAGTCAAAAATAGATTAAAGAGAGTTTCTTGAAGTTGCATTATGCGACCACTAGATTGGTTGTAAACGTTACTTAGGGAATAATTTAAGGAGAGAGAGACGTATGGATATCCCTTCTAAGAAGATGATCTTAACGGATTAATATATATTTAGGATTTATAACTTCAAGATTATTCTCTCTAATCATTTATGAAGAAAGTGATGGTGTCATCAACATAAACCATAAAGATAAAATAAATAAGTATATCAAGAGGTATAATTTATGAATGTGAATTTAAGAAAAGCTTGGCCGGCAAGTTAATAGAGACAATAGTATTTTCAAGAATAAAAGAATTAGGGATGATATAAAATGAGTAACCAGTTGAAGAAGCATTACCGAATATGTCCAAAAGTGAAAATGATAAAAATTTGAAATAGCTTACACGAGAGAGAGAGAGAGGCTTGCTAAAGAAGCATAAAATTCAATAGAAATTATAATACTACTTTCAACCACGATGAGGTACAAAACAACAATAAAAAATAAAAAAAGCACCTTGGAGCAATTATGGCTCTGATAGCATGGCTAGCTAAATTTTATTAATATTAGTATGAATTTATATATACAAGAAGAGATTACAAAAACGATAATTACATAATTTTCTTGACAATAATAAATATAAAATATTTACTAAATTATTTCATAATATAGAAGATCATATTGAAATCATGATCTTCATTATTGATAGAATCATTATAATATGTTATCATAATTTTTATGATTTAGAATCATGATAACATAATATCAAAATATTGAGAAAATCATGATAATCTTATCATGATTTATTTTTCTCAATAATATCTTTTCTATTTCTAATACAGTAAGTTTTTAACTATGAAAAAACAGAAGAAAAAAAAAACTAATTCTGATCGCATAAGCTTCTCAGAGAGAAGAAGATAGTATGCGACGTCTCGGAAGGGACAACCCCTGCAACGGTCCAGTGAACAACACAAATTTTACACGCATCGGATCGGAAAGAGAGTGAGCAGAACGTTAAATGCTCTGGTGCATCTCAATATCGGACTTGGGTTCCGCTCGCGGTGTGGCCTTGTAGTAGCATGCATAAAGGACCAACTGTGAGAGGGCCAAGAGAGTACCCAAGCCATTGGGAATCTGCCATCGCAAAGCCAATAAAAAAAACATGAGTAGTTTAACTTACACGGTCTATGCGACCATCACGGTGGGAAATGCATGTTAGAGCAAGGTCCTTACCAGGATGTTGATGTCAAAGGGAAGGAAAGCATAAGTCGTCCAGCAAATACCATTAAGAAAGCTAGCACAAGAGAGGCTGAAGGGCATGTACTTGACACTTTTGGTCTGGACGACCAGTTTCTGCCACAGTAACCATCAAGAGATCATTAAGATAAGAGATATCATAAAATCCCAGATAAACGGTCATCTAGCGAATGGATGCTAGCTGAAACTCTAGCACATTGTTCGAAGAGATTCGTATACATACAATGCTGCGAGATGGTTAGCATCAAACATATTAATTATTGGATCACGTACAAACTAGACAAATTGATGTGATACTTCATGAGATTTAGCAAGATTGCTACACCAAATAGTTACTGATTTTGTGGCATTTGTGGTGCTATATATATATATATATATATATATATATATATATATATATATATATATATATATATATATATATATATAGTGGAAATAGAGGAAAGGCCTCAGCATAGGTATACAGCGCTAGAGATAGGTAGATGATTTCAAATATTACTACTTAGGAGGTAGTGTTGGTACTCTATCTGACATGCGCAAGGAGCTTATTAGCAAGCTATTTAATGCATAACTAAATGAAAGTGTGGCCTTACCATGACTGAAAGCGGAGCGGCATACATGCACGTGCCGAAGATGATACAGAGAATCCCAACGATGAGCGTCCTCCTCTCGTAGGTGTGTGCCACCAGGAGCACCACCACTACCACCACCACCACGAATGCTATCTCGGCCGCCAACACCTTGACCACCTTCAACTGATGTTTGTTCGGTCACGTAAGAAAGCCTTCATCCAAAAGAAGGGGTGGGTAGAAATGTATATAGAGAACGGAAAGAAGGTCATGTCGTGCATACGCGGCCTTGGGCGTTGGAGTAAATTAAGAAGATGGTGAGGTAGACGGACTCGAATGTGAGACCGATGCCGTTGATGGTGATGACGAGGAGGCTGTTGGGGTGGACGAACGGGAGGCCGTAGAATATCCAGAGCATGCAGTTGAGAGCTGTCGCGAGGTAGGGGACGGGGGAGAACTGCTCCACCGTCCCTTTCTTGATTATTTGCACGAATGTGGGGCTGTAGACGTTGCAGTGGCGATCAGATCAGATCTGGTTTCTTCGAACGCTCATAAAATAGGAAGAAAAAAGACGGAGGAAAAACAATTCGAGGGAAAGGGATATCAGAGCTTACAGAGGGGAGAGGAACAGACCACAGGAGATGACATTGCCTGTGATCCAAAGAAAAAAGTATACTCAACAAGAATCAAGAGATGCAAATTGTTAGAAATATTGCCTCGATCTTTTCCCAAAATCGAAAAGGAAAAAATCAACGAAATATCCGTCGGTCAAAAAAAAAAAAAAAAAGAAAAATTCGAGAGGGCTAAGCTCATTTTTCCCTTGAGAGAAAAAGGAGAACAAAGCATAGCTCTAGTGTTGGATTCGACTGATGTGTACCTATGACTCCAATGATGCTGCGGATTGTATTCTCGCTCATCACCATCTTGGGGACTCGAACCCTAGCAAATGAGATGACGAAAAGGAAACAAGGGGATCGTATCAGAGCGGAAGAACGGAGGAAACATCAGGCCCGACCGATGCATCACCTGGTAAGAAGAAGGCGAGGTCGATCGTGGGTCGGCGACGGACGTCGCGATGAGGTATTTCCTGCGTCTTCGGTTTGTTGAGCTCCTCTTTCTCCTCGGTTCTGCCCTCGCTCCCTCGCTCGCTCGGTTCCGTTGACGGGAGTGCATGGTGGGGGTTTTATAGGTGGCTAGGCGTCAGGAGGGCCGTTGCACCGCAGCGTGAAATAACCCGTGTAGTTGTCATTAATTACAGATCGAATGGCATTGGCTTTTGCTTCGCTTACCGATCGCACCGCCCCTACATCCGTCGCGCTGATGTGGCCAACGTAGCGCTCGTCGCTTGCCATCACCTCCGCTCGATCAAGCGGGTGGTGGACGAGAGGGTGAAGCCTCTGAGGTAATTATATTTTTATTTGTTTCTCATAATTGCAGGTGTGTCGCTTGTTGCTTGTCGAATCCCGATGCTTAATTCTTCCGAGGGTCGTCGAATCCAATATATATATATTTGGTTTATTTTGATATGAGCATGGGAAACTGGGACAAAATTATATCATACTTACCGGTGATTCCTTATCCTATTGATGGAGTGTTGACCCAAAGAACAAGTGAGTCAGAATAAATAAGGATTTGACCGATTCAGGAGAGCGCATTTGAGGGACCACTGACGAGAGAGTTACTACCTTTCCACTATTAAGTAACAAAAGATTCCGGAATATGACAAAATATTGTATGGTTTTTAGAAGCTTTTGGAGATTGCAAAACCTTATCTTTTAGGTTAAGAAATTTTGTATCCATAGCATCAAATAATCTTAAGCTCTTCCACAAAATCATATATTAGACATTGTGTTCCTTTTGTCGGGGGTTCTTCGAAGGGTTCCAACATTTCCAATGTATGGTATGTTTACTTGTTATTCAAATTACATGCTTGATAATGTTTAACTAAGCATAAAATAAAAATTCCAGCTGCCGTTGACTGGGAGTTAAATAGGCTCGTGGATCGAACGTCACAAAACAAGAGCGAACGTCACCCGACGTGGTTCAAAACTTTGTTCTATGTTCTGTGTCCGAGAGATGGATTGTGTTCTGTGTCCAATATATATACGAGCAACAACGCGATGACGTGGGATTTTTCCAATGGATTGTGTTCTGTGTTTCCTGTTCTGAGTGTTCATTGATTAATTTTCACTCACCCTTTGCCCAAAAAAAACTGAAATAATCTTTTTGTTTTTTAAAAGAATTTTTTACTGTATCACAAAATATCTCTGTCATTTTAAGATACCAAAGGATAAGATTAAATAATTAAAACTAAGTAGAACATCATCGAATTTGTGATCGGAAAGATTTCACAATGAATTAAAGCTAATCAAGAAATAAGAATTCGTCATCGGATCATAAGAGACATAAGCCATCATTTATCACCCTCATGATTAAAATACAGACCAAATCAATAGAAATATCACATGAGTGTGGGCTGATTATAGATTAATTTTTATAATTAATTATCTTTAGTATCCTGATTCTTATATTTTTAAAAATTATATTGAGATTTCCATACAAAGTGAAATATTTAAGTTTACTGTTTCAACAAAATCTCTTATTTTTAATCATATAAAATTATTTTCTAAATCTTATATAAGGATAACAATATTTTACTAAAGATAACTAATTACATAAGATAAGTTAACATGTAATTAGTCCCACAAGTGTCCTCAATAAGTTGATGATATATAGGTATCGATATAATAATGAGTTGAATGGCTATTTATTTTAAAAATTTAGGTCGACATAAGAAAATTAATGAGGAGAGCTCGATACCAAAAAGAATATTTTCAAAATTAATAATAAATATAAATACAACGTATGTAAAATTTATGTGATTCAACACTTTTATTTTTTATTTTTTAAATAAATTTATTCACTGCAATATCAATCTTGTTGAGTTAATATCACGTCGATCACAAATCTATTCTTACACTCTTTTAAGAAATTTTTATTTTACTTAATGCACTTGTATTTAAAGAACGATAAGCCCCCTCGAGTTTTCTACCATACTCTTTCCCAGAATTATCAGCATTAATTTTTAGGATTTTTTTCCTTCATATTATTTGTTTTTTTTTTGCTTTAGATTTCTGGTCTTACAACTAAAATGGTTCTAGAAATCCAAATAGACGACAGGGCCATTTGCTTAGATGATTAAGAAGTTTCATTTCTGAGTTGTGCTCCTCCTTGCTTTAAGCAATCTCATTCAAGAAAAGAGAAGGATAAAGGAAGAGTTCAATTTCAGTTTTGGGTAATCAAACTCTCTCTCTCTCTCTCTCTCTCTTTCTCTCTCTCTCTCTCACACACACACACACACACACACACACGCAGGCTAGAATTTAGTAACCAACAATCTGAGTCCACGATAAGAGAAGTATCAGATTTGATCACAAGAGAGCTGCAAACAAAAGTTGGGAACTGCATCAAAATAAATGTGCATAATCCTAAAGGAGCACTCAAGTCTTCATATTGAAAAGAATGCAGAAAAATTACTAAGAAGGTACAATTTACAAATGATATTGTAAATGCTTTTTTTTCTTTGTTGCTATTTTGCATGAAAACACACAAACTCACTCCATGTAGTCATCACAAGGTGGAATGTACATGTGGCAAAAGTGCTTTCTGCCAGAACTGAAAACTGAGTCATCCTTCAATCACCTTTCCGTAGGAGGTCAGAAATGAGTCCGAGTTAAATCCAAATTTTATTTAACCAATGAACACTTGCTACAAAGTCTTAAGAATCTTTTTCTTTATACAACAAAAAAGTCAAACCAAAACAGCAAAGAATCAAAATAAGAGATGCAATGACATCAAAATTAGGAAATAATCATACAACACAACTACCCGACATTGGGATATATACCCTCTAAGCAACATCATCCATCCGCAGGGCAGCTCTCACTTGAGCCCACGCATTCTCAAGGAAATGTTATGGTCCAGTTTGAGACGATTCTCATCTAGAAGCAGCTGGTTGAGAGCATAACTGTACAATGGGGAACCAACTCAGATGAGAGAGGTTATGGTGACAAGTGAACCACATCATGGACTTTCCTTGCTAACTGACTAACCGTTGCATCAACCCGAGCAGACACCCCGACTGTGGTGGGTCTTACGGACCTCTGGCGCACCACTTGGCAGTACTCGGGATCGTCTGCATGACCATCAAACCTCATCCATTGAATCATGTTGTGGTGCATTGGGAAGAACCGCATCTGAATAGCCAAATAAATGAAGCAAGGGAGGAGGGTGGCGATGACAATAAACAGTGTTATGATCCAATAAGCGGGAGCTGGAGCCAACCCCTCAACAAAGACCATGAAGGCAGAGGTTGACAAGGTGGGTGTGACGGCCCCGTAGGCCAGAAGGAAGAGATACCACAGAGCAATGCCACCCCAGATGAACATGTGCTGTATCAGAGTGAAGTAGCTGATGGAGAGTGCCATTTGACAATTCACAACCCATACAACACATGTGTACATTGTGGCACCAAGCACTTCCAGATCGACGACCTCACCACCCTTCCGGAAGGCCTGATGCTCCAGTGCAGTAGTGCAGAAGAAGAAGATCATGATACCATTGCAGACACCACTGAACATCCAACTTAGTATCTGAAGCCAGTTGAAAAGGAGATTCTGCACACCTTCTTGGTAGAGCATGGGGAACTGTTTCCAAACAGAGAGAGAGAGTTTCAGGATGTAGGAGTAATAACGGTGAACAAGCATTTGCATGCTACAATGTAGTTCTCATTCATTCCTGTTATATTATCTAATGTATGTTTGTCTTTTGTTTTAAAAAATTTCATGAAATGTCAGAGACTAGAAGACAGAATATAAGGTCAAAGAACACTTGAAAATTTTCATCCATAGAAATGAAGAATACCTTTATATATTGTTTGATCAAGGGCTAGAGGACACAATATGTTGGGTCTTATAAAAACATAAATAAAGCATATATTTATACCTTAAAAAG
Organism: Musa acuminata AAA Group; assembly: GCF_036884655.1. NCBI lineage: Eukaryota > Viridiplantae > Streptophyta > Magnoliopsida > Zingiberales > Musaceae > Musa > Musa acuminata. Next base: position 8,224,233 of record NC_088332.1, read on the forward strand.
CATGAATTTACCCACTTTCTTGCTGAAGTTTCATAATAGTATCTTTTGCCCTTTCCTGTCTTTTAGCACATCACATTTTGTTGCAAATATAAATTCAAAATTCAACCAAATGTTCGTAAAGGTATGGAAAGGAGGACAATGATGAAAATGTCTCCCACATCAGAATCTGTATCTTGCCCAGTTACCATAATTAGTTATATTGCCGTGCCAATAGGTAGAGGTTTATTGAAGTAAAACTAAACTATTTATGATATTTATAAAGTTAACACATTTTTTTGCAAATATAAATTCAAAACTTTAACCAAAAGTTCATAAACGTATAGAAAGGAGGACAATGAGGAAAATATCTCGCACATTTGAATTTGTACCTTGCCCAATTACAACATCTAAATAGATGGCTGTGCCAATATCCAGAGATGTAATGAAGTAAAACTTAACCATTTACGATATTTATAAATCTAACCCCACCATTAAAGTAACTCTTATCTATCTTCAAACTTTGCTTTAAATGGTTTTCGGGAAACTGTAGGCAATAACAAGCTCTAAATGTTTAACAATGAAAATAGGCAACCTGATTTAGCAAGATATATTAACCTTCAATACTAGGTTCTGATAATTTCCAAGAATTTGTCAGGCAACAAGAATATCTAAATGTTTAATAACAAAAACAGGCAACCGGTTTTAGCAGGAGACATTAATAGATTGTCACAGTGTGGATGGTATAGTTAAGTTCTTTTGACTACTGCTAGCTGAAAAACAATACTATAAAACAAGAGATTGTAGGTAATTGAGATTAATTATCATAGAATATAATTTGGAACCATGATGACAACTATACCTTTAGACAAAATCGAGCAGAAACATCCTGATCAAAGACCCCCAAAGCAATCGCAGGAAGAGAAGTGAAGGCAACATTATACAATGACATATACCAATCATCATATGCAGGTTGACCAGAGAATGATGAATATGCCTCGTATAGGAAGAGGGTGAGTCCAAAGGTAAGATTCTTGTAAAAGAAGTAACATATCTGCAAAATGGGGTAAGGAACATGTCAAAAACTTGCCTGCAAAGGAGGTTGCAGCTCAAAAATGTGGGAGACAGCATACCATTAATGAAATCCTTCGGTAACACCAATGCCCATGCACAAGTAGCAAACGCTCCAAAAAGCGAAATTGAGATATTGCAATGTCACTTGCCATGACAGCCTAAAAATTTGTTGCAACCAAGAGTATGTTTTAGAGATGACTGAAGTACAGCTTTTAAGACACTTTAGGGTAGAGAGGCAGCAAAGTAGAAGCATTCATTCCAGCAACTAATTGCTGAATTTTTTCAGTGCTCTTCTGCTACCAAACATGTAGCTTTTGATCACTAACCTGCATTCCTTCAGCACCACTGATACCAACCCCTATATCTGCTTCTTGGAGCATGCCGACATCATTGGCCCCATCACCAATTGCTAGGGTCACCTTACCACTGCCAGCTTTAACAAGCCTTGTGACCTAGAATTTTTCAGAAATTCCTTCATTAGTTTCAATCCACATGTATTACCTGGCGTCAACCAGATTATTCGTTTTTACACGTAGAATGTCATCCATACTCACAAGGGCTTTTTGTTTGGGGGAGGAGCGGCAGCATATAACTGATGCACAACCAACAGCCAGTTGTAAGAATAAGTTCTTAGCATCATCTTCCAAAGCATATGCAAGTGATCTTCCATCAATAACCAAGGCAAATGATTCAGTATTTGATGAACTAAGTAGTTTCTTTCCTTCATTTATCTGATAGAGTACACTATCCCTTGACACCTGAAATATCATGCAAGTTTCTGTAGAAAAGGCAAAAATGAAAAACAAAAAGTTGATTTTTGGACATCACTGCAAGTCTAAATTTAAAGAATTCTCATACCCGGAGACCAAATGTAACATCTATAGAGAAGCACATAAACAAAATCTTCTAGATATTACTATGCTAGCTCAGAGTAATCAAAATAGTAAGATTTGAGGATGATTTGGTGGTACAGTTCCAACTGAGTTAAATTGAATGCAAGTTATGTGGGATTTTTTTGTTAAGAGAGGCAGGACAAATTGATGTTTGCAAGTACCACTAATTTAGGACATCATTATTTGCTTTGAAGTTTGAACTGCACTATCTTTCTTCAGATTCCTTAATAGTTTAGATATCTACTATCATACTTTATCATTTCTAGAATTGACAGAGATCAACTGTACAAATATTAAACCCACTTAATGCCAGCTCCATGCTAGAAGGCCTTTGACTATTTTTCTTGGTACATTCCTACTAAACTAATTACCTTAGCAATGGCTTCTTTATTTCCATCCTTCTCCAAATGAATTATTTCTGGTCCATCCAAGGTAATTATTATTTGCTTCATCCCCTGCCTCAAAAGGCTGCATGCGAAGCTGCAAGATGTAAGAAGTTAAAACAGCATACAAGAAGAAAATCAGTGTTGTTCCTATTAAGGATTCAAAGTACAGATCAAATAAGCGCACACCCTATATTGATGGCTGTCTCCATCTTGTCACCAGTCAGTACCCATATCTTAATCCCAGCTTGTGCAAGCTTGTCTATGCATTCAGGTACCTGTTCACCCATTACCCAGTGAATGATGAAATAAACCAATACGTACATGAAAATGGTCATAAGATATACATGAATGCAACAACAACACCAAAACCGTAATGTCCCAACTATTTGGAGTTGGTTATATGAATCTTCTACAACCACTGAAATATGTAAACCATACATAAAACATGCCAAGAAAACTTACAACCCACCCCATTTTGCAGTTTGTCTTCAACAGCTGTGGCACCAAGAAGAATCAAATTCCTCTCTATTGAATCTGCAACTTCCTCAATTTTTTCATCTCTATCAGTAGTGACTGAATTCTTAGCAGCCATGAACCTTTTATTGAAGCTTTTGTATTCTTCTTCATCAAGCCGACGATATGCAAGTACCAAGGTTCTTAAACCAGCATCAGCATATTCATGCATGTGCTCCTTTGTTTTATTTTCAAATCCTCTTCCACCTTTCCCAAGTTTTTCAAACATTACACTGTATATAAATATATGAACAACAAATTCCATTAGAAATTCTAGGTGTTCCTAAGAAATAAAGGCCATACGAAGTGGTAAATCTGTGTTTTATACCATTGTTATGTTTCTGATAGACAAGATAAATAGCTTACACACCTGTCAGCACCTTTGCTGAGCAGTAGCAACTTTCCTTCATCATCTTGAACCACCACAGACATCCGCTTCCGGGAGCTATTAAACTCTAAAACATTTAATAACTTATATGACCTGAAAAAGAAATGCTTAGACTGAGTTGCTAAAAGATAGATAATATACAAGGTATCAAGAAATTCAAAAGTTACATCAGATACATATGCGGTCGACATTATTTGCTTGAAACAAATTAGTGAATTTTTCTCTCTTACTTCTCAACATGCTTGCGTGACACTGGATCTAGTTCATGTATAGAAATGCTTGTCTGTGTCCTCTGGTAAAACTCGAAGCCAAGTTCCCTTGCAGCAATGACAAAAGCTGCCTCATCAGGTGATTCAGCTTCATATGATATTTTCCCTGTTTCCTCATCTGCTTCAGGTATGGCAGTGTGGCAGATGGCCAGCAGCCGAAAGAACATCCGAATGATATCAGAATGAGGCTCATAAACCCAGTTCCCATTTACGATGCGTGCATCATCAAAATTATACCCTTTAATTGCTGGTTTTGCTTGCTCATGATTTTCTTTAGATTGTTCGTTTTCTATCGACAGGGACCCTTTCCTCCTAGCTATTGCTCTCTCAACCTCCGTAAACCCATGGCCATAAGCAATTCCTGCAATTGAGCATTTAATGAACTCCATAGAGTTGCAGGTCAGAGTTCCAGTCTTGTCTGAGAGGATTGTGGCAACTTGACCGAGCTCTTCATTCAAGTTTGATGTTCGTGCACGAGCAGGCTTATTTGATTCCTCATGATACATTTGAATGTCTTGATTGATAAAAATACTCTGCAAAACCTTGACTATTTCTATGGAAACATATAAAGAAATCGGGATGAAATAGCTATACAACATGATGGCTGTCAAGAAATGCAAGATTGCTGCAACAGCTGCTCTCTTAGGATCATAATATATTGAAGAGTCATCAGGTCTAAAGTACCATCGTTTCACCTTTCCATCTTGCAGATCATCACTGCTTATTATACCAAAGACAACTGAACCAACAGATGAGACCACAACCAGAGAAAACAGGAGAAGATAAATCAATTTATCCATTTTCATCTCAATTTTGCTCCTCTTGGATGGTGGATTCATGGCATTCTGCATGACCTTTGTATCGTGACCTGTGAAAACAACTACTCCATATATGTAGTCAGTATTTCGCAATTTTGAGTCCCTAAGAAGAAGCTGTTGAGGTGACAGAGGGTACTCCTGGTCTTCATATTCCATAGTTCCAACAAAGGTATAGAGGCTTGCATTTGGATCTTCACATTTGATTATCATTTTGAAATTCTGGAAGCTAGAATCTGCTTGTAAACCTGAAGTAACCTCCAACGATTGTTTCAATTTCAAGTTTGTTTCTCCATCGAGGTTCATTGTCTCAACATAACATATCCCATCCTCATAACTCGAAGAAAGCATTACAAGGTCCGCAGGAAAAAAATTATCTTTCTCCACCTTCACAATATCACCAACCCTAAGATTCTTCCATTCTGTAAATCCAAATGTGCTACTCCTATGATATAGTTCGACTTTTCTATTGTTCACCTTGATATCCTGCATAATAAATGATTGACATAAAAAATTTAAGCATTCTTGATCTGGAATTAGGAGAATTTTTAATTGCACAGAACTTTCATAAAGCTACTAGAAACAACATAATTTAGGCAGTTCATGAACCCTCCTTATCAGTTAAAAACTACAAGAGGCAAACAGTTTTTTCTTTCTGTCAGGATGAGATAAATTAGATCCTTCAGGTTTGAATTTTTTTGACAGCACCAAATTCGGTTGCCTTTGGTAACAGACCATATTCTTGAGGAAAAGAGGTTTTTTAGGTAATATTTTACAGCTAGACTACTAGATACCATGTGATTGATAGCTTCACCCAATGTGTGTACAAGATGATATGCAAATAAAGGCTGGTTTCATTTTTTCTTTATGATTGAACTATATATAGATGAAATTTTAGAAACTTTTACATCAACGGTCCACAACTATCTTAACTAAGAACCTCTCTCTTCCAAATATTCACAAACCATATTACATTGTTCCCATTTCTGCACATATTCACAAACCAAGAATTATACATGATCGAGATTCAGTAAAAAAAGAGTTCTTTTGGTCAAAAATTCAAATTTACATTATTGAAAAAACTATTTCTGCTACACAACAAGAGAAATATGGATCACATTATCACAGTGGTTTGAAAGGGAAGGATTGCAAGAATTCACCTGTCGGTATCGCCGCCAATCTTCAATGGCCTCCTTCAGCATGGTGGCTCCAATCACCACGATTAGAGGGATAATTATGCTCACCGCAGAGTAAGGAGCCAAGGAAGTAAAAGAAAGGAATGCGGTAAATAGAAAGTATAAGTTTGCAACCCTCCTGAACTGCTCAAACAGTGACTTGGGGAAGAATGTAGCCAATGTGTACTTGGTGGTGGAAACGTAGTTGGATCCATAGTTTAGGATGCCAGCGTCGGAGCAATCTGGCGCATTCGCATAGGCCACACGGGAAAAGCCCGGGCCTCCAATCTGAGAGTGGTCAACTTCAAACTTCGATCTACCACAAACAAAGCTGTATAATTTGCTGAAATGGAGTTTTCTTCTCGTCCCTCGCGCCATTCCTGTTATACCAAAAATTCACCAAACCAGAAAAACCAAAAGGAACACCACAGATCGCCGGACCATCAAGGAATATTAAAGATATAAAACATTTAAAGCCCCTGAACCTCCAAAATTCCTGTATTCAGCCCAAAGCTCTCGAAGATCTCACCTTTAAGCACTACCCATGACATTAACCCACGCCCAGCTGCACAAACAAGTAGATAAACGAACAGGATCCCACCTCTTCCGTACCCAAGGCTAACGAGCTACGCAATTACTGAGTCCAGAAAAGGGAAGAGAATCTCAATCTGATAATACAAGAAAACCGAGAAAGATCACACCTTTGATGCACTTCCAAGGCTGAAATCCATTGAAGGGCCAGAAAAATCGGTCCTTTACCTCTGGTACCCTAGAATCCCGAAATCAACCAATATTGCCGGCAGCTATAAACGTCAATGAAGCGGCTGGTCCTAGGAAGCCATCTTCTCTGAAAGCTTCGGGACTGGGGAGCGGCAACATCGCGTCGAACCTTCAAAGTCCGGCTTTGACCTGAGCCCGACGTAGGGGAGAATCCGAACCAGAAAATCCCCCGAAAATCTAGAACACCACATGACCCTGGTGCAGAAATGGCGCACCAATCCCACGAAAAAAAATTCACCAAGCGACGAGGCTAATCTATGCGGTAAAGGACCAAGTACATTGTACCGACGGGAGACTGAGGCCTCCCCGCTTCTCGCCGCTCGCATTTGATCCAAAATCTAGCTTCTCTCGTCATCTTTTCCCTCCTGTCGTGCTCTCCCTCGTCCACGAAGCCCCCGTCAACGAACACGGAGAGAACCACCGCAATTAATTAGGCGCTTCATATGGTAATAATAAGAATTAGTTTTGACAGGTTGAAACAAAATTAAAGTTATATATATATATATAAGTTATATATATATATAATATTAAAGTTTTATATATATATATATATATATAACTTTAATTTTGTTTCAACCTGTCAAAACTAATTCTTATTATTACCATATGAAGCGCCTAATTAATTGCGGTGGTTCTCTCCGTGTTCGTTGATTAATTTTAATTAGTATATATATATATATATATATATATATATATATATATATATATATATATATACTTCTACAGAAGACACACGAACCACAATTTATGTATGATTAATTTTAATTAGGAACGGCAGATATTGATATACTTCCAATCTTTTAGTACTGAAGGTTAGAATTGAGGAGTCAATTTAAATGACAGATATTTAAGTTTTTACAATAATGTTTTTTTTTTACTTGTGAAAATTGATGTCTTCAGGAGGTCAATCTTTTGACGCAAATATATAGGTGAGCATTAATGCATATGGATGACATGATAATAATGTTGATTAGGCAGTAAATCATATTTAATATTATTAATTAAGCCCTTAACCTAATCAAGAATGCATTTTTGGAAAGAATTTAGGTTCTGGATATATCGATATGATTGTGTGCTTTAGAGAGGGGGTATATACGCACGCAGATACATTAAACTCGTTGGGTAGAGAGATGCTTTTGAAGCGAGGATACAATTAGATATCTTTTTTTATTATCTTTAAATTATTATATTTGTAACTTTTATTAAAAATTCATTGATATTATTACGTCTGTGCTTTGTTAATATTTTTCCTGAATATTTAGAATAATTAGGATTTAACCCAATTTAGAATAAATTGGAATTCTCCGCCTTTTTCGTGCCTTGTGATTGGAGGCTACGATGGGCCCACTTGCGGTTAACGTGGGAAAGCTTTTGCTTGCTTTGCCAACAGAGTTGGCCTTAACGTGGTCCCGCCGGACCACCAGAAACGTCGTCATCCCCTTTCGTTTCGCCTCGGCTCCACCTCTCTTTCTTCGCTCCCTGGAGATGACCGTGCCCCTTCGGTGACGGTGACCTTAACTCCGCCGCCCAAGCCGTCGGGTTCCCTCACGGTACGCCCCATCTTCTATCTGCCGCATCGGGCCGCCGCCCCCGTCCCCATGTACTGCGGCTACGCTGCCGCCACCCTCGCCCTGAGGGCAAAACCATCCCTTTCCCACTCCCATCGTCTCGCCCTCCTCGACGATGGGGGCGGCGACGAACTCTTCCTCCGTGGGATCTCCATAAACCCTAGGTTCCTGCTCTATGGCTACTACTTGAGGCAGTCCAGTTTGGTCTACTGGTCGCCTCTGAGAACCTTCCTTGCCGGCCATGGGGGGATCCACTGCTGCCGGGTGAGCCTCCGCGACGACGAGCCGTGCGCTCCCAGGATGTCAGCGAAGCGAGGAGGATGCACGAATTGTTGTTGCTGTCGGAGCTCCCAACGGAGGTTTCAAATGATCGTGGAGTGCTGCTGTAGAGAAAGCTTCGGCAGCAGGATGAGGGAAAATGACGCGGATCACGATGAATTTGACCATCCGAGAAGGTATGCGAAGAGGGAGTTTGAAATTAGGTCGGATGCTGACGGAACGGTGCGATCGTTGAGAGCGAGGAGAGATGGATCGAGCTCAGTTTGCCCCTCGTGTGGGCATGAGAATGGGGCGAGCTGGGGGAGAAAGGTTGGTCGTGAATCATCACGGAGTTCTACTGACAAGAAGGGTTATGTTGGCAAGAAAGCCAATTCTGGGGTGAGAAAGGTTCGAGGAGTGTGGAACGTTGACTATGTTTCAAGTGAAGAATCAGATTATACGGAGAGGGATTATAATTTGAGGGCCTCAACCTCGGGGAAGGTCTCTAGTAGGAAAACCGAGGGTAGAGAGACCAAATTAATTGCTTCATCTCATCGAGAAAAAGAGTATCACCATTTGGAAGACGAAGACGAGGTCAAGAATAGAGGGTCATGGGAAGGATCTCAAAAGTTTACAAGAATTTCTGAGATAGACAACAATGTGGATGTGGCTTCCGGTTCAAAGAACATGGCTGATCTAAAGGTGGACATGGACAAGCGTTGCACTTCATCAGTGAAGCAGCAAGGTGAAGTAGACCAGCGAATGGTTAAGCGAGATAAACAGGAACTCAACAAAAGAATCCAAAGAGGTGCTTCATGGAGTGTTTCAGCTCACGGTAGGAGTGGTGAAGATTACCATCAAAGGCAAAACATTGTGGGGTTGCAGTCCAGGGAAGGATCACAGACATTTGTTACAGTATCTGATGTACATGGGGATGATACACTGATGGCATCCAGATCTAAGAACTTTGTTGACAAAAGCAAGGTTGGTATGGTGGAAAGTTCATCATCTACACTGAAGCAGCAGGGCCAAGTAGACAAAAGAGTGGTTAGACAAGCTGAATTGAGAACTGATGTCAGTGACGGATATGTTCATAATGAGGATCAGGTTGCTATGCAAAGGGAATCTAGGGAAGGATCCCAAAAAATTGTTAGGATATCTGAGGTACATGAGGACAGTGCTGAGAGGATCTCCAGTGTGGAGAACATTCATGACACTGGGAAGATGGACAAGGAACACTCTTCTACGTCAACCCTGAAGCAGCATGCTGCAGTAGATCAGCTAGCATTTCAAAGCCATGGATCGAGAGAACATTTACAAAATCTTAGACAGATGAAAGAGCTTCATAGAAGCAACATCCAGTTGGGCTCAAACATAGAAAGGCGACATGAGGAAGTGCAGGTGAAAAACAGAGATGATAAATTAGTTTCAGTTCACATGGCGAGAGATAAGAAAGGCCAAGTTGACCAAAAGATTATCGACCAAAAGGCACACAGTGAGCAGTTTGAAAATTTTCTTGATGTTTCTAGACTTCAACAATGTGGGACCGAGAATGCCAGCAGCTCTCATGGCCTTCTGCAATCGAGAGTGGATGATGAAAACTGTTCCACGTCAACTGTGAGTTTGTTCCATCAAGTGGGGAAGCACCAAAACCAATCAGAAAACCAATATACTCATCAATCCAGTCTAAGAAGAGAATCTGGAAAGAACACGTATGCTTCCGAGTTGTCAAAAAAAGATGGTGGAAGGATGTCCACTGCCCAAGTCATATACAGAACACACATGCAAAATGAGCTTGATGATCGTCGATATAGTTCAAAAAGAGAGTCAAAACAGGATTTTGGAATATCTGAGTACTCAGTGACTGACATCCAAAGTGATTCTGATTCACAGGAGACATCTAATATGAGAGTAAGAAACCAACTTGAGAGTTCTTCGTTGTTGTTGGTGCAGGATGAGCAGAAGAGACATTCACAGCAAACGAATCAAGAAATCACTTCCGCTAGAGATCTGGACAGTGGTTCCAGCTCTCTCTATACACACATACAGCAGCCAAACAACCATACTAGTCAAGATGAGATGTATTTAGTCAAAAGTGATGCACTGGATTCTGCTGGTAGATTAGAGAGCTCTTCTGCTGTGTTTGTTGATGAGTTTGTAGACAAGCTAAGGCAGGAGACATCAAGCTATAAGATGTCTTCTGGAACTCAGACAGAAGGAACACAAAGTAAAGACAGTCAAGCAACTACGTCCATTCAGTCATGTAGGCTTGATGCTACAACAAAAGACGAGGAAGATAAATATAAACAAGAAGGTTCAAGGAGATCTTCATCTAGATATGGAACAGGAGGGCTATCTGATGAGATGTGGAATGTTAGAAGTCCAACTTCTCAGGAATATAATAGGACAGAAGAACCTGGAGAAGATGGTTCATCTGCCAGAGTTGCAGATTCTACAAACGCTGCCCCAACTCTAGAAAGGACTGTTGCTCGAAGATCCTCCAAGTCCTTGTGGGCTCACATAGCAGACATAATACGAATGGGTTGGGCTAATCGTGCTGAATCTCATACTTCAATGCAAAAATCAGGCAAGAGAAGCTCCTCTGAAGGCAGTGAGGCTTGGTTTTCTGGTCAAGATGCCAGTGATGATGAGAACAATGTGAATGGAAGAAGCAGTGCTTTAAAACAGTTATTGCCAGTTGGAGGCCCTACTGATCAAGTCCATGAGACACATTCTAGTATTTCTCAAGGAAGTTTAAAAGCGCCGGATGTTATAGCCATGCAGTTGGGAAGCAGTGCGTCTTCCTCATTGGGAATCAAAGGAGATTATACATCCACCAGTGCTTCCACTGATTTGAGGCCAGAAGAGGTAACATTGACTGAGAATGAAAAGGGAACAGAAGGTCTACCTTCTAGTGCAATAGCAGTTGACCAATTACTGACTGGTGTTGCACCTTCAGTTACCATCGATGAAGGTATAGCTTACACAGGAAATCTTGCAATACCTGTATCTGGCTACATGAAATTGGAAGAAGATACCATAAGGAAGGAGCCAACTGAAGCTGACAAGACTGTAGGGATGGATGGGGAATTGAAAAATAGGAAACTTCAAAGGAATAAACAAGTATTAAGAGAAACATTTGAAGAGTGGGAAGAAGCATATAGGCTTGAAAGTGAACAGAGAAAAACAGATGAGTTTTTTATGAGGGAAGCTCTGGTGGAAGCTCAGAAAGCTGCAGACATCTGGGAGGTACCAGTTGGGGCTGTATTAGTACAGAATGGAAAGATAATTGCTCGTGGCTACAATCTGTAAGTGCAACTTCCCCCATAATATCTTAATTTTTACTCAGTCCCGCAAGACAAGAATCAATACTTATGTAGAATCAATAACTATTCACAGAGTGGAAGAAAGAAGAGATGCAACTGCACATGCTGAAATGATTTGTATACGTGAAGCATCTAATCTTCTTCGGACCTGGCGCCTTGCTGTAATATTTTGCGCCTTCCAGAATTGTGGTGTTACTTTTGACTGTTAATGTAGTTTTTCCATTAAAACCATAGATACAATGAGAACTACACCAATTTAATGAAGAAACTAAAGCTTTAGGTAGCATGAGAAATCAGGAGATTATGGATGAATCTCTTACGGATCATAATTATTAACATTTACAGTATTTTATTCCTTCTCTCCTCTGTAGGCCATTATGATACAGTAAAAATTTTCAACTTATGCATATTTCTTTATTGTCTTGAAAGTATTTTGTGAATGGACTTGGTATAGGTCTGTTGTGCATAAAGATCTATTTGTTTCAATTTAACCACAAATCATCTGTATTTGAAACATGCTCTTAGGATTTTAGCTGCAGGGGAAGCCTGCTAGTAGATGTTTGGGATCTATTGGTACGGAGTCAAAGTGCAGACTCTCCCATTTGAGGCACCATCAGGGAGAATAAATCAAAAGTGTCGATAAAATTATGGAGTGCAGGTCTCTGGGAGAAAGCTCAGATACTGAAATCCAGTGATTGCAAAAGGCGCTCGGGCGCTCGCCTAGGCACTCGGGCGAGGCGAGGCGAGGCCCGAGCGCCTCGCTAATGTCCCAGGCGGTGCGCTTCAAACAGGCGACGCCTGGGCGCTCGCCCGAGCCCAGGCGCTGGGCGCTTCGGGCGAGCGCCTGGGTAAACCAAGGCGACCGAACCAGAATTTTAGGTCTGGTTCGGTTGTTAGTTGGTTCAATCGAACCAACTAAACCGATATAACCCCAACCCTAACCCTAACCCTAACCCTAACCCAACACTAACCTGCTGCCGCTGCCGCTCTCGATCCCGATCGCGATCTCGTCGCTCGCTGCCGCTGCTCGCGCCTCCCGCGAGCCCTCCCGCTGCTCGCGCCTCCTGCGAGCCCTCCCGCGAGCCTTCCCGCTGCTCGTGCCTCCCTCGAGCCCTCCCGCTGCTCACGCCTCCCGCGAGCCCTCCCGCTGCTCGCGCCTCTCGCCTCCTACGAGCCCTCCCGCGAGCCTTCCCGCTGCTCGCGTCTCCCTTGAGGCCTCTCGCTGCTCGCGCCTTCTGCTCCCTTTCCCTTTCCCGCTGCCGCTGCCGTCGCTCGCCGCTGCTTCCTCGTTTCTCCATCAGGCTCAGTATACTCTTAATATTAAGTTTATTTGAATTTTGAAATGATTAATTTTCTGTTAATAGATTAATAATATATTATTTTGATTTTAATGTTGTTAATTTTTATTTATTTGAAATTATTGTTATAATTATATTATATATTTTTATAATTATATTATATATTTTTATAATTTAGCGCCTCGCTTCGCTCGGGCGAGCGCCTAGCGTCTCGGGCGTTTGTGGACCTTGGCGCCTTTTGGCGCCTAACGCTTTTTAAATCACTGCTGAAATCTTAATAACAATGTTTACCAAAGTATACAAATGCCATCAACTTAATGTAAAAGACATGGGAGCTGCAAAAGGCATCACAACTAAATCAGCAAGGACAAGTGACATCCAAATAACCAATCACAATGATTCCTTGGTGATCAAATTGTTGATTCTTAAAATAGGCTCTAATTTAAGACACAATGATCCAATGACTCATTTCCTCTCTATCTTACTAAATATTCGCCATGATCTCAACACAAATGTATGGTGCAGTGTAGACTTCTTACTTTATATGTTTTATGAGGTTTTCTACTATATAAATAATCTCATCATCCAGTTGAGTATTCCAAGTTGTGCAAATGGAGTTATTTAGGGAACACTTGTTCTTCACTGGGAACTTAAAAGCTGAAAAAGAAAATTAGATAAATTTAAGTTAGGTATAAAATGGATCTGCACAAGTTAATTCAAATTACTAAAAGAAGGCAACATATTCATGTTAAGCACAAAAGTTGGACATCTTGGTATTCCACGTTCATGGCATACTTGGTGCATCTCAGTAATATTTCTCCACCATATGCCTAGTCTAATTAGCATTTGGTGAAGGTACTTGGAGATGGAAAAATTTTGAAGTACTTGATATATCTGGATCAAATGAAGTGATTTCACATTTTCTTTTAATGTTTTTGACTCATTAGTGAAAATAAGTATCCTGTTCACTAATTATGGTGTCAATTGGGTGATGGTAGCAGGAGTTATGCACTATGAAGAACCCAACAACGAGGCTAATGCACACTTGTCCTGCTGTCTGTAATTCAGAAAGAATCTTAGAAAATTGATGCATACTTTACTAATGGACAATCCTTTCTAATCGCCATCCTGAGGTGATAAGCAAGTGAGGCAGGAGATTATTTTGTTTGCTAACCCACAAGATAGTTGGATGTCATTTTCAATCTATAAGCATGCCTTACTGTTCGTTTAATAGGAAGACTGACAGTGTTAATATTTTAGTTAATGTACTTTTTGCAAATGCTCTGCAGGAAACAACGCTTTATGTGACGCTTGAACCTTGTCCCATGTGTGCTGGAGCAATCCTCCAGGCTAGAATTGATACTGTAGTATGGGGAGCTCCCAACAAGCTACTAGGAGCTGATGGCAGCTGGGTGAGGTACTTGTCGGAATAATTACCCAATAGTTCTCTATATACCATTGTGATAGCTTCTCATCTATATGCTTGAAATCTAGTTGAACCTACACTCTCCTATTACATCATACTTTACCGAATTTTACAGTACATGTTAGAATATTTACCTAATATTTTGTCTTTTGTACTTGAAAATGATTAAGTCCAGAACATCGTGCTTTACTTTCTCATTGAATGACACAAACAGTGTGAATCGTTGATTCTGCTCCACGTACAACCTAAGATTCAATCACGATATTGGTTTTTTACTTCTATCGGCACCAAGATAAGCTGGTTTGACTAGTTATTCCTTTGGCATTAGTAACTTGTTCAATTCAATGTTTGTCTTGCTATAATAAAGAGACTTTTGCCAGTATACCCTTCTAAACTTTTAGGTTTTACCAGATACCTTGTAAAAGTGTGGATTGTCTGTATGGACCTGTAAACACTAAAAACACTTCAAGCTGCTGCTCATTGTCAGCTTCCATCTCCTGGTTGGGAGGGTAAAAAACAAAATATCCCTAATAAATTCTATTTTTAGGTGGAAAACTACTTTTTTACATTGGTCTCTGAGTCCCACTGAGTCCAAGTGAGATGGAGCAGAGCAAGAAATGTGTCAATTCCACCCATTAACAGAATCGAGGGAGGTGGCATAAGTCTCTTTGCCTTCCAGAAGTGATTGTCCTAATGGCTATTTGATGGAGGCTGACATGGATAGACAACTTTTTGGGGTTTTGAATGTTTACAGGAGTATATGGGCATGTCTAGATTTTGAAGTGGGTATTGGGACAGATGTGGAAATATAAATGGGTACACCAGCAAAAATCCCATAATAAAATAGTGGAACCCACAGGTACATGTTGTGTGCGTATTCTGCTTCATGTTCTTAAAAGGTTGTCATGGCCCGATGTTGGTTTCTGCATGGTCTGATGCAGATGAAAAACCCAACATGGAACCAAGCACTGTACTAAGGAATCAAGGTTCTAGTCACAGATAAGATACTGATAAGAAGTCAGGTTTTTTTGGCTTTTGAATTAGATATGAAAAGAAAGTCTTGCCATTCTGAGGCTGAATACTTTGGAATGAGGACCTAAGTAGTATCCATCCAATCGAAATCCAGACCCAGAAATGAGTGAAAGTGTAGCTTGATATGTAGGATATACAGACAGAAGAGGTCCAGAGCTCAGTTGTGGGTTCATGCTTAGAGTTCTGTTTACAGACCACACAAATGATTTTACCTCTGTTTTATTGCATCTAAATCTAACTATGCAATCGATTGATTCCACTTCATCAGATTATTCATGCTTTTCTTACCATATCCACTGTTTGTGAATTGGGCCCCTGCATACTTGGTTTTCCTGATGAGTAGGTGTTCCATGCATCCCAAGTAAGATTGGCCGTCGCTTGGTCTCTTTATGTCGAAATCATGTAAGCTGTTGTTTGCAATGCTTCCATGCGGTTATCTCTAGTAATTGAGTTGTGTGGAATTCATGAAGAGAATTTACAAGCACAACATATGAAGATTCACGGTTGTCCTTGTTGTCTTTGGCTTGTTTTAGATTGGGCATGTATAAATTTTCTGATTCATCAAGAAGACTTTCTCATAATGATCTGGGTTTGCTAAATATTTCTTGTGCAGGCTATTTCCTGGTGATAATGGAGGAAGCAATAGCTCTGATCCATCAAACCAAAAGGCAGGTCCTGTTCACCCCTTCCACCCAGATATAAGAATAAGGCGTGGGGTCCTAACGACCGAGTGCTCAGAAGTCCTGCGACAGTTCTTCCAACTCAGAAGGAAGAAGAAGAAGCAAGACTCACCTCCACATTCATGTCTGCCGGTACCAAACCGCCCAATGAAGTTGTTTGCCAAGATGCATAACATCTTCTCCATAATGTTTCGCTTGTAGCATATTTCTTATCGATAAGTCTCTTGTGTTTGTACAATATACTCCTGCAGAAGAGAGCTTCGATGCATATGAAATGGTTTTTCTTGTCGAGAAGTCTGTTGTGTTTGTACAATATACACCTGCAGAAAGAGAGCTTTGTTTCGATGCTCTCCTCGGGTTATCTCAGCTTGGTGACCGAAAACTTGTATCTCATGCATGCATTTGTAAAAATGTAATCTGTACTCTTGTTTAGTAATACAACACTGGTGAATGAGTTCGGATGCCAATTAGGTTCAGCAGAGGGTAATCCATTTGATCAATGGACATCGATAGCACGTCATGATTGAATTGTAAAGAAGACAGTAAGAGGCGAAAGGACAAAATCTTCAACAGAAACAAGGAGCTGCAGAACTGATCAATATTAAGAATAAGCTTTCAGCACAGAGACCATAATTGATTGCTTCAACAATGACCAGGGTAATCACTTGGAGAAAAAGAACCAAGTCACTCATCGAATCAGGTTGGATTTTAGGCGATCCTCCACTTCTGCTCAAATGCGATGCAAAATAAAGTTTCTCTGTCATACAGTAATCAGATCTTTCGGAGTCACTTTTACAAACAAAAGCTATATATAATCATAAAATACACAATCACTTGGAATTTCCTCATCTCTCCTAAAGAAAACCAATGGTCCAAAAAAAAAAGAGTTCCCTTCTCTGTTTTCACATAGACAGCCTGCAGCCTACCAGCCTTAGCTTAGGGGGCTCTCAAATATCGCGAGATATTTGACATTTTAGTCATTAAGTTAATGAAGACATAAAACTTCTAACGGAAGATAGGAGCAAAGTCATATACATATATTTTTAATGTAGATTTATGAACACAAAATTCAAATAAATGAAGTGAAGCAAATGGGAATTCATTATGTATAATACAATAACGTTACCTTCACTTTTCAGTACGTCTCTCTC
The DNA here is from genome assembly GCF_036884655.1 of Musa acuminata AAA Group. Classification (NCBI taxonomy): domain Eukaryota; kingdom Viridiplantae; phylum Streptophyta; class Magnoliopsida; order Zingiberales; family Musaceae; genus Musa; species Musa acuminata. The sequence continues at coordinate 8,241,241 of NC_088332.1, forward strand.
CTTTATTGATCCTCCATCCGTTGATCTTTATCTTGATTGCCACATACGCTTTGTCATATATTCGATCAATCATTCGAAAATAAATTATCCTCCAATCTTTCTTAAAGAGCATGATGATAAACACGCACCACTGTCCAACCAAATAACCGAGTGTGACGCCAAAGTAAAATGAAAACGCATGAAATCCTTCTTCCTCCTCCTCGTATGTCGCATTGATATTTGTCTTCTCGAGGCAACTCTTGCTAACCGGAGGGCCACAAAGATACGCATTACCGATGAAACTGGATGCTGGAAGTGTTTGAAGTTGATAACCCGATGGAATGGCTCCTGATAGATTGTTATAAGACAGATTCAAGTCACTCAGATAATTCAGGCCTGAAAAGCTTTGAGGAATGGATCCGGACAAGTCATTGAATGATAAGTCAAGAGTTTCCAGTGATTTCATTCCTCCAATAGAACTCGGAATCATACCTCCAATGCTATTTCTTGATAGATTTAAAGTTTGAAGTGCGTAAAGGTACCCGATCTCTGTGGGGATTGCTCCGGTCAGAGAATTTTTTGAAAGGTCAATGCTCTTCACGAGATGGAGAATAGACGAAAAGTTTCGTTCATGTCCCTTTATAATTAGAGCTATGCTTTCGCTGGCTACGAAAGAGGACAACTCGAAGTTTGGGTCAGACGTAATCGTGGAAGACATCGACTTTGATATGGAAATTATGGCGCTGAAATTGCCGAAGGAGCGTGGTATGATCCCTGATAGCTTGTTATCGGCAAAGTCAATGATCTGAAGATTACTTAGTTGACCAAGCTGTGGCGGAATGTTGCCTGACAACATATTCGAGCGTAGCGAAAGTACCTCCAGATATCGAAAGTTTTGTCCGATCCATGCCGGTATGTTGCCCCAAAAATGGTTCCGACCGAGATCGATGACAGCTAACTGGCTACAGTTTTGCAACGATGGTGGAAGATATCCATGGAGGCGGTTGTTGTTCAGGTGCAAGGACCTGAGCTCGGTCAAGTTTCCGATGGAGTTAGGAATCTTTCCACCGAGCTCATTATTCGCCAGATTGATAAACCAAAGTTCATTTGCCTCTTGCCAACACCGAGGTATTTCTCCTGATATTTGATTGTTCGACAGATCGAGGGCAAAGAGTTGCTGCAAAGTGCAGACGTAGGATGGTATGCTCCCGTTAATATGATTGTTTGAGAAGAACAAGTATACCGACACCGGTGCAAAGGTCGATGGTAGCGGTCCTGAGAGAGCGTTGCTTGATAGATCCAGTGCTTGTAGGAGTGGTGGCGAAACAGGGATGAGACCTTGGAACAGATTAGAGCTCAAATTTAGGAACATCAAGTTGGTTAGACTCTCCAAGGATGCCGGCAGAGAGCCGGAAATCTTGTTGTGGGACAGATTTATGACCATAATGGACGAGGAAGAAGAATTCCAGAACCAGTCAGGCAAAGTGTCCTCGATACTCGTGTTCGACAAATTCAAATCCACGATGGATTCCTGTGAGCGCAGCCATCTGGGAAACGAAGGGCCCAGCTTACAGGAATCCAGACCGATTGTCTCGAGTTGGAAAGGTGGAATCCAGTCATGGCCTATTGCGATGTCCAAGGAGTTCCTGTACAAGTATAAGACATCTAGCTTGGCAAGGTTGGCGAGATGGAGTTCGGACATGGTACCTTTCAGGGAATTGAGGGAGAGATCAAGAGAGGTTAGGTTGGAAAGCTTGCCGATCTCAGGTGGTACGGATCCAGAGAGAGAATTATGACCCAAGTCGAGCGTTGTTAGAGCAGTCAAATTACCAATCTCGGCAGGTATGGGACCAGTGAGTCGATTGCCACTGAGGTGCAACTCATTGAGACGAGTCAAACTCCCAATCGCAGCAGGGATGCGGCCAGTGAGTGAGCAGCTGATCAGATATACCTGTGAGAGACTAGTCCGATTCCCTGTTTCCACTTGCATGGGACCTCTGAACGAATTAAAGCTGAGGTCGATGCTAGTTAGACTCCTCGAACTCCAAATCTCCGCGGGAAGAAGACCAGAGAGTGAATTAGTGCTGAGGTCAAGCTGGGTCAGACGAGTCGATCTCCCGATCCCAGCAGGTAGCTCGCCATGCAACTTTGAATCGCTAAGAGCAAGATAGGACAGGCTGCGGAGTTGTAGAAGCCAGTTGGGGAAGGTAGAGTTGAAGAGGTTGCCACGTAGATCGATAATGGTCAACGTCGTAAGGTTGACATGGGAAAGAGAAGAGGGGAGGTCGGTGAGGCCACAGTATGGTAAATGTAGCTCCTCCAGTGAGGGCAACATGTTCACTGAGTGAAGCCAATCGTGGGAGGCCATGGAAAGGTTCACACCGCTCATGTCGAGGTATCTCAAGGAAGAGAGATGCGAGAGCCAGTGCAGGCGATCGCTCGATAAGCCATACGAATGGAGATCGAGCGAGCGGAGGCTGGACAGGTTGCCCAGCTGGGGCGGAATGGCTCCGCTGAAGTTGGACCAGGAGAGGTTGAGATACGTGAGCTTGGGGAAAGAGCCCAGGAAGGTGGGGATCGGTGACCCCCCGAAGTCATTGTGATTGAGATCCAAGCGGTCCAAATGCGTTAAAGAGAGCAAGGACGGACTGATCTCACCCCGCAGAGCCGCCTGATTCGCCTCGACAGTCATGTCCTCCGAATTCTGGAGGTTGAGCTCCACGACGCGGCCTGTGGTGTCGTCGCACACCACGCCGTTCCATCTGCAGCAGTCTACTAGGCGACGCCACGAGGACATGCGGTGGGACGGATCTACGATGCGGGCTCTGAAGGTGAGGAGGGCGTCCCTCTCCACCTCAGTGCACCCCTTGGCCGACGCCGTGGTTGTGAGCACGAAGAGCAGAATGCTGGTGAGCCAGAGACGCGTGCTTCTCCTGGGATTGGCCATCTTTGATTGGTGAATGGCTACTTCTTTTATGGAGAAATCGCAGACGATGGAGGGCATGTATATATATTACACAGGAGGCGTCCGGTTGGCCAAAGGTCACACCTCGCATGCGAACAGCCACTGGGTCTGCATCCTGCATCTCATCCGTCCATCAGAGTGTGAGATGACATGAAGGGAAAGGTGAGACGTAGGATTGCAATGACCCGTTCGGATTAGAGAGTCCCGTTGGGTGTGGAAGATGGCCGATGTGACCTGAGAAGCTTTAAGTTCACGGGCGTAAGGGACGGGCGATGCTCCAGTAAATGTGGGGTGTCCCATCCGAAGACTTAGAGATATTTATCCTATCGCCACTTGGAATTTGTCCAACCTAAATGATTTTAGTTTGTCGATGAGTGAGCCATTCGCAATGTGGTGGTATCTTTCATGCTTACCTAATAAGTGACGCGAGATGATAAATAAAAAATGTAACATAAAAAATAAATAAAAATGAAAATAAGAGAAACCAGCGATGTTATTTATGAGTTCTTCGTGCCCAACACAAATAATTCAACGAGGGTGGAAATAAATGTTACTAATTACGTTTTATCGATAAGGACTTTTCAAAAACCTATGGGACGTATGTAAACGAATGCAATTATATCTATTTGTGTTACATAAATAATTTTAGAAATCAACTTTCCTCTATGAGCTTCCAGATCATAAATTTATAATAAAATAAAATTTAATTTTACTTATTTTCTAAATGAGAGATCCTCAAACTATAAATAGCCAATGGCATTATAGACTTTGAAATGTCCAAATAATTTTTTTGAAAAAACATTTGCTTTTGGATGGTCCCATCCTAAATATCTCTTTTGGTTGTTAATTATTTTTTATTTTTCTTTCTTTCCACAGTGATATTCTTGTTCATTATCATCTCATTTTTTAGTGGACATTGTCAAGTCCTAGATGTTTTCTCGCATTCAGGAGATTCGATCTTCCATAACAAGCTTAATTGTTTATTCGCTCCTATTATTCATATCATCATGATCTTCGACGTTGCTTACCTTAAAGGCTCTCTTACATATATGCTCTTCATTCTTCATCACTCATCTTATGCAAAATCTATAGCTTTTCACTTTCTTTCTACCCTATCTCGTTATTTTTTATTTATCATTGTCACATTCATCACTCATCTTATGCAAAATCTATAGCTTTTCACTTTCTTTCTACCCTATCTCGTTATTTTTTATTTATCATTGTCACATCTTTCTCTTTTCTCGCATTCAATATCTATTGCTTTAAATCTATCATCATTTCAACCTCATATTCATCTTTGTCCGTCAAACCAACCTCCCCTTGAATTATACTTGCATCTAGCTTATCCATCATCCACGAAAGGTCATGGTGAAGACATAATTAAACTTATTGTCAAAGATTGAGTCATCATGAAAGTGAGACAATTTTAAGATAACCGACAATGCTCATATGATGAAGGAGGTGACGATGACCAAGAGGACCATGTCTCATATGAAAGGAGAAAAAACTATAAATAAGGGCGAGGAATATTTAGGATATTAAAAATAAATAAATAAATATTTCAAAATGAGGGTTTCATTGTAAAAGGAACTTAAAAACAGAGATGTTTTTAGAAAAATCACCCTTTGATTTTTCCTGTGCCTGAGAAATTATTGTGGTTGAATTTCTTATTTTATATATATATATATATATATATATATATATATATATATATATATATATATATATATGCTTTATTTTCTCCTCGAGTGTGGACACAGGACTAATTCATAGTCAATGCATCAATGTCGGAAAACATCTTCTTTTACATCAAATGCTGGAAGACCCATAGTGTAGTTGAACTTCAATATCAAGCGTCTGTTTTTGCCAGATCCGAATGCAGAACAACAAGTTTATGACTCTCGAAACATTTCGTGAAGCGAAGACTCTGTAGGCTGCAGCAGCATGGAGACCACGGGCACCACAGCAGAGGAGGAGGACATTATACTGGTGAGAGTACAACCTGACGGATTCAGAGATTAATTCTACTATATTTCCACGGAACCTTCCAAACGAAAACGAGTGCCGTCGCCATCAGGCTCCAAGGAAAGCGCGTGGAAAGAGTCCAACGGTAGCGCAGTTTAGCAAGATGAATCCACCCTCCCCGGGGAAGTCTTCCCTTCACTCCTTTTTCATGTCGATCTGGAAGAAACCAATGACTGATGGCCTCGAAAGAGATAGATTCCCGAAATGTGGAGTAAATCAGGCTTATAACACAGAAGAAACTTGCATCACATTCAACCGGCCTTCCTTTGATTGCTGCGTCATGTCAATTTCGCATTCTTATCTTGACTGCCACATACGCTTTGTCGTACATTTTGTCCACCGTTGCAAAATAGAAGAGCCTCCAATCTTTCTTGAACAGCATGATCACGAACACACTCCATAAGCCGACCAAATATTCGGATTAGAGAGTCCCGTTGGGTGTGGAAGATGGCCGATGTGACGTGAGAAGCTTTAACTTCACCGGCGTAGCGGACCGGTGATGCTCCAGTAAATGTGGGGTGTCCCATCCGAAGACTAAGAGATATTATCCTATCGCCACTTGGAATTAGTCCAACCTAAATGATTTTAGTTTGTCGATGAGTGTGTCATTCGCAACGTGGTGGTATCTATCATGCTTACCTCCTAATAAGTGACGCGAGATGATAAATAAAAATATAACATAAAAAAATAAATAAATAAAACACAAATAAAAATGAAAATAAGAAGAATCAACGATGTTATTTATGAGTTCTTGGTGCCCAACACAAATAATTCAATAAGGATGGAAATAAATGTTACTTAATTACGTTTTATCGATAAGGACATTTCAAAAACCTATAGGATGTATGTAAATGGATGCAGTTATATATATTTGTATTACATAAATAATTTCAGAAATCAATTTTCCTCGATGAGCTTCCCTTTCATCCTATCAGAAATTTGTCAAAAAAAAATAAAATTTAATTTTACTAATTTTCTAAATTATAGATCTTAAAAAATAAATGGCCACATTATAGACTTGAAATTTCCAAATAAATTTTATTTGATTTTGAATTTTTTTTCTCAAAAAACCTTTCTTTCTACATGTTTCCCATCTTCAATGTCTCTTTTGATTGTTAAAATCTTTTTTTTCTTTCTTTTTGGCATTTGTTATTGTTATCATTTCCTCCTTTGAGTTTTCTCTCTTTCATCATAATTTATGTCTTCGCTCTTATCATTCATCATAATTTTCAACTTTGTCTACTTTCAAAGCTCTCTTACAAATATGTTCTTCGTTCTCCGTTACTCATCCTACTCCAAATTTATAGTCTTTCATTTCATTATTATTATTTTATTTATTATGATCATCTCTTTTTCCTCCCTCACCTTCGACATTTATTGCTTTGACTCATCATCATTTCAGCCTCATTTTCTTCTTTGTCCATCAAATCAATCCCTAAATTATATTCGTATGCAGTTTATCAATCATTATGTCATGACAAAAACAAGAATAGATTTATTATCAAAGATTAAATCTTTGTGAAAGCGAAACAACTCAAAATTAATCGATAATACTCATCCAAAGGAGGACGTGACGATAACCTTGAACGCCACATCCCATATGAAAAGAGACACATATAACTGAGGAACATTTAGGATATTAAAAATAAATAAATATTCTAAAAATGAGGGTATCATTGCAAAAATAAAAATAAAGAGAGAGATATTTTTAGAAAAATCACCTTTGATTTTTCCTGGGCCTGAAAAATTATTGAGGTTGAATTTAATTTCTTATATATATATATATATATATATATATATATATATATATATATATATATATATATATATATATATATGTATGTGTGTGTGTGTGTGTGTGTGCACAGGACTAATTTATAGTTAATGCATCAATGTCGGAAAACAACTTCTTTTACATATAATGCTGGAAGACCCATAGAGTAGTTGAACTTCTATATCAAACGTTTGTTTTTGCCAGATACGAATGCAGAACAACAAGTGCATGACTATCGAAACCTTTCGTGAAGCGAAGACTATGTAGGCTGCAGCAGCATGGAGAACACGGGCACCACAGCAGAGGAGGAGGACATTATAATGGTGAGAGCACAATCTGACGGATTCAGAGATTAATTCTACTATATTTCCATGGAACCGTCCAAACAAAAACGAGCGTCGTCGCCATCAGGCTGGAAGGGAAGCGCGTGGAATTAGTCCAACGGTCGTGCAGTTTAGTAAGATGAATCCACCCTCCCCGGGGAAGTCTTCCCTTCACTCCTTTTTCATGTCGATCTGGAAGAAAGCAATGATGACTGATGGCCTCGAAAGAGATAGATTTCCGAAATGTGGAGTAAATCAGGCTTATAACAAAAAAGAAACTTGCATCACATTCGACCGGCCTTCCTTTGATTGCTGCGTCATGTCAATTTCGCATTCTTATCCTGACTGCCACATACGCTTTGTCGTACATCTTGTCCACCGTTGCAAAATAGAAGAGCCTCCAATCTTTCTTGAACAGCATGACGACGAACACACTCCATAAGCCGACCAAATATCCGAGCCCGGTACCAAAGTAAAATGACAGCACATGAGATCCTTGTTTGTACTCCTCTTCTGTCGAATCGACGTTGGGATCGTCGGAGCAACTCTTGGTCACCGGAGGACCACAGAGATGGACATTTCCGATATAAATGGATGCATCCTCCAGCGTCTGAAGTTGATTCCCCGATGGAATCGCTCCCGATAGATTGTTGTAAGACAGATTCAAGTGGTTCAGAGAATTCAGCGCCGAAAAGCTTTCAGGAATGACTCCGGATAACTTATTGAATGATAGGTCCAGAGTTTCCAATGACTTCATATCGCCCATTGTTTTCGGAATCATGCCTTCAAAACTATTTCTCGACAAATTCAATGTTTGAAGCGCAAAAAGAGAACCGATTTCCGGAGGAATCACTCCGCTCAGATCATTGTTCGAAAGATCTATGCTCTTCACAAATCGGAGAATGGTGGAGAAGCTGAACTCATCGCCCTTGGTAACCAGAGATATACTCTCGCTTGCCACGAAAGAGGATAACACAAAATTCATAATGTTCGAAACCGTAGAAGCCATCGACTTCGACGCGGAGATCATCGCGCTGAAGTTGCCGAAAGAGTGCGGTACCGATCCCGATAGTCTGTTGTTGGAGAGATCGATGATTTGAAGATTACTAGATCGTCCAAGTTGCAGAGGAATATGGCCCGAAAACATATTTGAGCGCAGTAGGAGTACTTGCAGATTCCGTAAACTTTGTCCGATCCACGCTGGAATACTTCCCGAGAATTTGTTGTTGCCGAGATCAATGACAGCCAGCCGACTGCAATTTTTCAGCGACGAAGGAATACGTCCGAAGAGGCTGTTGTTGTTTAAGTGCAGGAACTGAAGGTTGCCCAAGTTTCCGATGGAGTCAGGAATCTTTCCTCGTAGCTTGTTGTTCGCCAGATTGACAAACAAAAGTTGTGATCCCTCCGGCCGACAACGCGGGATTTCTCCTGATATTTGATTGTTGGATAGATCAAGGGCATAAAGTTGCTGCAGGTCGCAGACGTAGGACGACGGTATGCTTCCATGAAGATAGTTGTGGGAGAGGAACAGGTAGCCCAACTGTGATGAGATGGTCGAGGGTAGCGATCCCGACAAAGAATTGCTGGACAAGTCCAGCGCTTGTAGGTTTGGTGGCAAAACAGGAATGCGACCTCGAAAGAGATTGGAGCTCAAATTCAAGAGCATCAAGGTGGCCATACTCTCCAAGGATGCCGGCAAAACTCCACCGATCTTATTGTGGGACAGATTTATGTCCATAATGGTGGAAGAAGAAGAATTCCAAAACCAATCAGGCAGTGTGTCTTCGATGCTTGTGTTGGACAGATCAATATCAGTGAGGAATTCCTGAGAACGGAGCCACCTGGGAAACGCGGGACCCAAGTCACAGGTATCAACTTTGATGGATTGAAGTTGAAAAGGGGGCACCCAGTCGTGGTCGAATCGGATGGTCAAAGGGTTGGCGTAAGCGTACAGGGCGACCAACTCGGTTAGGTTCACGAAATGGAGTTCGGACATGGTGCCCTCCAGGGAGTTATCGGAGAGATCAAGGGTGGAAAGGTCGGAAAGCTTGCCGATCTCAACCGGTATCAGTCCGGAGAGTGAATTATGACCCAAGTCGAGCTGCGTTACGCTGGACAGATTCCCAATCTCGGCAGGGATTCGACCAGAAAGTGAATTGCCGCTTAAGCGTAATTCCGTAAGACTGGTCAAGCGCCCAATCTCGGCAGGGATGGAACCAACGAGGAAGCACTGAACGAGGTTTAGCTGCGACAGACTTGTCGTGTTCCCGATTTGAGGTAGAAGGGGACTCGTAAATGAATTGTGGCTGAGATCAAGTGTGGTTAGACTGGCCAAACTCCAGAGATCGACAGGTATGGAACCGGAAAGCGAGTTGCCGCTAAGGTCGAGCTGCGCGAGACGAGTCAAGTTCCCAAACCCGGCAGGTACGGTGCCATACAATTCAGAATTGCTGATCGCGAGATAGGAGAGGCTACGGAGTTCAAAAAGCCAGCTGGGAAAGGTGGAGTTGAAGAAGTTGCCACGGAGATCGAGGGTGGTGAGAGCCGTGAGGTTGACGCGGGAAAGAGAGTCGGGGAGGGCAGTGAGACCACAGCCTGACAGATAGAGTTGTTGCAGGGAGGGCAGCTGGTTCACGGCTCGTAGCCAATCGGGAGAGGCCGTGCTGAGGTTCACAAAGTTCATTTGGAGGAATGTTAGAGAAGATAGACGCGAGAGCCACTGTAGGTCGTCCCCCGCGTCGATCCTTAAGTTGTACGAGGACAGCCTCAGATAGCGGAGGGTTGACAGGTTACCCAGCTGGGGAGGAATGGCTCCGCCGAAATTGGAATAAGAGAGATCCAGATATCTGAGTCTCCCAAAAGAACCCAAGAACTTGGGGATTCGGGCGCCGCCGAAGTCGTTCTGAGTGAGATTCAAGCGGCGCAAATGAGTTAGAGAAAGCAAAGATGGACCGATCTCACCCCCCAACACCGTCGAATTGTCGTAGTAAGCCTCCGCATTCTGGAGGTTGAGCTGCACGACGTGGCCCGTGGTGTTGTCGCACACCACGCCGCTCCATCTGCAGCAGTCCACTGGGCGACGCCACGAGGACAAGCGGCGGGATGGGTCGAGGATGCCGGCTTTGAAGGCGAGGAGGGCGTCCCTCTCCGCCTCCATGCACCCCCTCGTCGTCGTCACAAGCGTCAAGAACAGAACGCTCATTAGGCAAGAGCAGCTCAGCGACGAATGGGATGGGCTTCTCGTGTCGCCCATGCTCTTCGGTGAACGAATGACCAGTTGGTTGCAGGCGGCACAGTGGAGAACATGTATATATGAATATAATATATAGAATGTGGTAGGTTGAACCATTGCTCTCCGCGATTGCCAATGGATCCTCTTGTGAAATGATAGGTCCCTTCGTCTCCACCCGGCATCCCATGTGATCGAAGTAGTGACAAAGGATACATATTATAACGTGAGTGCTAATCTTTTTCGTCCTTTCGTCCAACTTGGGACTCCTAATCTAATGATCATGGAAGCGCAGCTGCCAAGAAGGACGCACACGGAGTTGAGGTCAAAAAAGCTCCGAAGGCTAAAATGGCTTCAGCAGTCGAGTCTCTTCCTAACTCTAAAGAACGGGCATAGCGTGTGCAAGGAATCCTGCAGGGGAGGACGAGAGTCCACAATGGTCCTCCCAATCGTGGAATGCCATATAGACTCACCGATCCTTGTCAAAGTTGACTCCGGTCGCCAAGCGGTTCGAGTCCCCCACCGCGTGCCTTCGAAGAAGCTTCCACGGCTGCTGCGAACGGACTCGAAGTGACTTCTCCATCCTTTCTTCATCTCCTACTTTTTGATGGACGAGACGTGTGAGACTGCTACGGAAATGCCCCAACGTTGACTCGGTCAGTCTTCCTTTTCCATAAGCACATGACGTGAAAGCATGACTGTTTACATTAAGCGCATAATACCGTGGGATTCTTATGGCGTTATCTTCAGCATAGGTGTTGGCCAAGTCTCAGGTCATCGGATTAATGATTGAATCGGTGGATCGAGATTTAATATTAGTTTAAAAATAATATAATATACTGTAATATATTAAAAATACAAAATATATAACATAATATTATAAAAATATTGTTTTATAATAATTCAATGCATTCTTCACAATAATATTATTACATTCAACAATTATGTTTCCATCGTCATAATACACACAATATTTACAAAGATGAAACCAAAAAGAAAAGAGAGAGAGAGAGTTTGAAAAGTAACCATTACATGATCTCTAACACGATGTCATCTTGCAAGATTCAAACTTATTATGGATACAACACACAAGATACTCCTATTACATTGACTTTTTATGGCGTCCTCACTCTCAATCACTTGTTAATCTATTAATTCTTATTTTGATGACAACATAAGCTTTATCATACATTTTATCAAACATCTGAAAATAGAAAACCCTCCAATTTTTCTTGAACAACATGATGATAAACACGCTCCATAATCCAACCAAATATCCGAGTATGATACTCAGATAATATGATGGCATAAAGGATCCGTCTTTGTTGTCTTCTTTTATCACATTGGTACTTTTAAGATCGTAGCAACTCTTGTTGAGGGGAGCTCCACATAGATATACATTGCCAATATAAATGGATGAGTCATTGAGTGTTTGTAGTTGATTTCCCGAAGGAATAACTCCTGATAGATTGTTGTAAGACAAATTCAAGTGATTCAGAGAATACAGGTCTGACAAGCTTTGAGGAATACCTCCGGATAACTTATTAAATGACAGGTCCAGAGTTTCCAATAATTTCATGCCACCAATTGTCGCTGGTATTTGACCGATAAGATTATTTCTTGATAGATTTAAAGTTTGGAGTGCCGAAAGAGACCCAATTTCTAATGGGATTTCTCCGGTCAAATTATTATTTGAAAAGTCTATAATATTGACAAGGTAAACAATGATCGAAAAGATGATACTTTTTCCCTTTATAGTTAAAGTGATGCTATCATCATAAGTGCCATCAAAATACGACAAAGCATAACGCGACAAAGAATAACGCGACAAAGCAGGGCGATCGGCTGCCAATGGTCTATAAACTATATGTTGGTCTAGACTAGTCAATTTTCGTTGCCTATAAGTTTTTGTTGCATTTAAATTACCAAAGGAGCGTGGAATTGGACCTGATAAATTATTATTAGCAAGGTCGATAATATGTAGATGATGAAGTTGTCCAAGCTCTATAGGAATATTACCAAAAAACATATTTGAGCATAGCCGGAGTACCTCTAGTTTTTGAAAGTTTTGTGCAATCCACGTAGGTATGCTACCTGAGAATTTATTATCGCCAAGATCAAGAAAAACTAGTCCACTGCAATGTTTCAATGACAACGGAAGATGCCCATGTAGACTATTATTGTTTAAGTGCAAAGACCGAAGCTGAGTCAACTTTTCAATAGAGCTAGGAATTTCTCCCGAGAGCTTATTATCTGCTAGATTAATGTAGAAAAGGAAGTTTGTCTCTTGCCAACACCAAGGGATTTCACCTGATATTTGGTTGCTCGATAGATCGAGGATACGAAGTTGTGTCAAGTTGCAGATAAATGATGGTATGTTCCCACTGATATGGTTATGTGAGAGATCCAACAGTTCCAATTCTAGTGGGAGAGAGATTGATGACAACGATCCCGAAAAGCAATTATTATACATATACAAATAACGCAAGTAAGGTGGCAAACGAGGAATAGGGCCTTCAAGCAAATTCATACTTAGTTTCAGAATGGCCAGGTTTGTCATATCCTCCAAGGAAGTTGGCAAAGTACCATTAATCTGATTTTGGGAGAGATTTATAGATGAAGCAGAATTATTCCAAAACCAATCAGGCAAGACGTCCTCGATGCTTGTGTTCGACATACCCAAATCCTCAATGGAGTTTTGTGAACGGAGCCATCTTGGAAATGCAGGCCCCAACTTACAAGACTTCAGTTGAATGGATCGGAGTTGAAAAGGAGGAACCCAATTATAGTCTACTGAGATGACTAGGGAGTTTTCAGATAGATCGAGCTCACTTAGTTTGGTTAAGCGAGCGAAATGGAGTTCAGACACGGTGCCCTCTAGGGAATTACTAGAGAGAGAAAGAATATTGAGGTTGGAAAGCTTGCCGATCTCAGTAGGTAACGATCCAGAGAGTAAATTATTCGTGAGATTGATAAGTTCTAGACTATTCAAATTTCCAATCTCAGTGGGTACGGGACCTGAAAGTGAATTATCACTAAGATGAAGTTCTCTTAGATCGGCCAAATTTCCAATCCCAGCGGGTATGGCACCATGAAACATAGAAAAACTGAGATCAAGATAAGAGAGTCTGTGGAGTTTCCATAGCCATTTGGGGATGGTGGAGTTGAAGAGGTTGTCACTGATGTCCAGAGTGGCCAGTGCTGTGAGGTTGACATGGGAAAGAGAAGAGGGGATGTCGGTGAGGCCACAGTCATGTAAATGTAGCTCCTCTAGTGAGGACAACATGTTCACTGCTTGAAGCCAATCGTGGGAGGCCATGGAAAGGTTCACAAAGCTCATGTCGAGGTATCTCAAGGAAGTGAGACGCGAGAGCCAGTGCAGGCCATCGGTCGACAAGTCATTGTGGCTGAGGTTGAGACGCTCCAAATGAGTTAGCAGGAGCAAGGATGGTCTGATCTCACCTCCGATAGACGTCTCATTGTTTAGATAGTCTGGATTGAGGTTAAGCTCCACGACATGGCCGGTTGTGTCGTCACAGACCACCCCGCTCCATCTGCAGCAGTCTACTCGGCCTCGCCATGATGACAAACGGCTGGAAGGATCCTTGACGATGCCGGTTTTGAAGTCGAGGAGGGCGTCCCTCTCGCCCTCTACGCACCCCTTCGTCGTCGGCGTTGTTGCCGCCGTGAACAAAAGAATGCTCGTAATCCAAAGCCCGAAAGAGTAGTGCCGAGGCACAGGGTGTGTGGTTCTGGTGCAAGAGGCCATGATGCTATTTGGTGAGTGCATAGTGTACTGAGAGATGGTAGGCGGTGGAGGACATGTATATATAGAGTGGGTGGTGTGCGGGCGTGATGGCCCTCCCATCCCCAACCCATCATAGACTCCTGTGAAACGTGAAGATTGATGCGCTGGTAGCGATAGGCAGATAAAAAGACTTGACTTCAGTGGGATTCGACTCCTGCTGGACCTGCAGTGCGTGCACCGTGTAGCTTACTCAAACTTGGTTTCTACCTCGCCTGGGTCCCAACAACGAAAGAGATTGGTACTGGATTTTAAACTTGAAAGATACGGCCATTTAATCGGACTTGTTGGATTGCGTAGAACGTCTCATTCGGCCCGAATGCGATAGTGTGGAAACTAATTCATGCCTCCCTCATTCCACACGGTTTGATTCTGATGTCCGCACATCGGAACGCATCATCTTCTTAGCCAAGATAAAATGTATGGAGGCGATGAATACCATATTCCAGGGGTCGGAATGACGCCACCACATGTCAAACGTCATCACGGAAGACAACGTGGATGAAGACTCCGACCCACCGCAAACGATTCCTCACCCAAGATAACACGGTAACCCATCGCTTTACATGTAGCGTCCTTCCGAAAGAGGGAGACTCAACGATGTTTGTAGCGGAACGCACGCTTCGCTTTCACACGTGTGGAAGTCTTTGTTGGGAACCCAAAGGCACGCAACAAATTGATTCGTTTGACACACAAGTGGTGAAGATGATGAGGATTTCCCACCATTTCTGTGATGAATTTTGTGGGGATTTGTCCCCACAGGAGCGAAAGAAATGGCTGCAATTTTTCTTTTCTTTTTATCTCTTTCGTTTTCTACAAAATTGCACTTGTTTTTATTCCCTTCAAAATTAATGATTTCGTACTTATTTAAATTTAACTTGATTATGCAATTCTTATTACCTAATCACCAATAAAGATATAGATTTACAACGCAAATGGATGGATCCCAAGTTGATTCCCCTATGCTTTTGTTCCCGAGAGATCATCCTGGCTAACACCCAAATGGACGGATGACATGCACTGAGCTACCTTCGAGATGTGGGTGACTCCGTCAGTTTTTTTGTACGTAAGCGTGCTTGTTTTTGTTAATGATTACTGGAGAAGTTTATATAGTTATTGATAAAAGAAAAAACAATATTAAATCTAGTATAATATACATGTGAAATCTGGAGTCACTGGATCTAATGACTGATCGAATTACGCATTCATTAATAATTTTTCAAAAATAAATTATAATATAATTGTATTTTATATTGAACATATAAAATATATGAATAGTTATAAAATATATGAAAAATAAATAATTGTATGATTTCATTCAATCGTTTGCTTGTTCCAGCATTTATCATCTATATGTGAGAGACCAAACCATTCCTTGGATCCATCCCTACTTGAAATCATCATACGACCATCTAATCAACATACCATTACTGCAGCCAATCATAGAAAAACCAAGATTGGTCGTATAATATTTGTAATATTTCCAAGCATCTAATGAACGAACGAAAAAAAAAAAAAAAAAAAAGCTTGAGATTGTACGTCACATACATAACCTTCAAAACATGAAGTAGAGATACTTGTACATATTAACCTCATCACAACCTTTAATTCATCGTCAACCTAACCGTAACTTTATGTAAGTATAAAATTTATAATATGTTATATTAAATATAGAAATATTTTTTTATGTCAAGATTAAAATTAAATAATTAGATCTAATTTTATGATGTGTACCTTTTGATGTCATTTCACATAATCATTTAGATTGATGGTTAAGGAGAAGCGTTGAAAGAGAGACTTTAATCCATCAACTATAATCTATATTCCTCTTGTTTAGTTCTTATAGGTCATGTCCATTTATAAGTAAGAACAGACGGTCTAGAATAAGTAATTAAGATAGTTCCTCATATCTCCTAAGGAATCCTATTCTAATATACTCGCGAATATATTGTAATAGAATCCAATTAGTTATATTATATATATCTTATCCAATTATAAATGACCACAAAATTTAATATTCTCCCACTTCACCCATTAATTGATAAGATATAAAAAAGATATTTAAATCAAAATAAATAAAATAAAACTTATTTAAAAATAATTTTACCTAATTGGATTCCAAAGAATTTTGAAAAATATTTTATACATGGCCATTAATTTTAAAATAAACCAATAAGTCTAATATATAATAATACTATATTAAGTTCAACTATCAATGCGAGTTATAACGGTTGTATTTCATCAATGTCATACTCCTTTCTATATATCACAACATCGTTAGTCTTTCCTAATATAGTTCATAATGACCATATAATTTGTCTTATCAAGACAATTATGTTTTTACATTCAACTATAATATACATAAATATAAATATAAATATGATATCAAAAATAAATAACTTTAATTAAGCAAGAAAAATATCAATAATAGCATCCATCTAAACATGCATCACCATATCTTTTATGACTTGCTCACAAGCCTCGTTCTAAGAATATATTCTTTAAATATTTTATATTATAAAATTTTTATTAATAGATCAGAAATCATCATAGTGGTGCTCAGGTTGTCAATTTTTTCTCTAACTATCAAGTACTTTATTTCGATATGCTTAGAACCACTATAGTACTTGTCATTCTTATAGGAAAAAATTACTGTGGTATTATCACAAAATATCTTCAATGGCCTGGTAATCGAGTTAACCACACCAAGTCCTAAGATAAAATTTCACAGCTATAAAACTTGATTTGTGCCCTCAAAGCATACCACAAATTCAACTTTCATTGTTGATGATACAATAAGCGATTACTTTACACTTTTCTTAGAAATTACCCCACCAGCTAACCTGAATACAAATCCTAAAGTGAACTTCCTACTATCGAGGCAATTTACAAAATCAGCATATGAATATTCTATTACTTCAAGCTGATCTGATCTCCTATATGTGAGCATATAATCTTTCGTCCTCTATAGATATCCATTACTTTCATTGCAGCTTTCCAATGTTCAATTCCTGGGTTGCTTTGGTATCTTCTTAGCATTGTAACTACAAAACTAATATATGATCTTGTACAATATAATAGACTTTCAATTGAACACCCATAACAAATATTTTTTATTTGATTCTTTTCTAAGTCATTTTTCGGGCATTGGTTTTGACTAAATTTTTTACCTCTAGTAATAGATATATCATTAGCTCATATTAAATCTCTTCAAGATACGATTAATATATGCTTTCTGAGTCAATCTTAATAATCCTTGAGATCTATTCTCGAATATCTCAATGTCAATAATATATGCTGTCTCATTCATATCAACCATTTTAAAGTTCTTATTGAGAAATATCTTGGTTTCGTGCAATAAACCAAGATCACTACTGGCAAGTAAAATATATGTTGATTCTCATATTTTGATGATGAAACCAATTAATATGTGTTTATGATTTGATCTACGTTTTGAGTGACGCAGGATGCTTCGATTAGGGAGAGACAATTAAAGTATGAAGAATCATGTTGGGCTGATGGAACATGTCAGAAGATTGAACGTCGAGCCGAATGATCGGTCGACATATTGATAGAAGGCTTCGGGCCATGGTTTCGGGCATCGAGCCAAGAAGAGCGAATATTACGATAAGGATATCAGAGTTGCGGAGGTCAACTGGTCGATTGGGCAATGGCCCTGCAAGAGAGGAGGATGCACCGAAGAATCGGATGAAGCATCAATAGACTAATGACATGTCGAACGACATGATTCATGCTTAGTAATAATTGTCTAGATCAAAGTGTGTTTTTATGTGTGCAGGATTAACTACGATAGCAAGACATAAAGCAAAATGAAGTCCCGGAGTCAAGAATGCGATTTTGTTGGGAGTTCGAGAGTTCGTCGGAAGTCTAAATGTTCGTCCTACCGGAACCAACCGAGAAGTCTAGGAGCTTGCCAAAGAAGCTCGTCGAAACTACCCAAGAAGATCATCATGAAGTCCAGGAGCTCGCCGGGAGTTCGCTAGAACTTTACCGAGAGATCATCAAAAGTTCGCCGGAAGATCGTCAGAAGCTCGCTGGAAGAAACCTTGACTTATCAGGCTTATTTAGCTTAGTGTATGCCTTAGAATTCATAGTTAGCATATAATTGAGATTAAAATTTGACCAACCCAATTAGGGGCTAGTTGGGCCCATGTAAGAACTATGTTGGGCCCAATAAAAGGCCCAAACAATGACCTAAGAGGTAGCATCGTCGTGACACAGTCTCTGAGACTGTGTCAGAGACTGTGTCAGGCGGTGGTACCGCCAGTCTGGGTGGTGGTATCGTCCAGACAAAGTCTCCGAGAGACTGTCAAGCAGTGGTACCACCCAGCACAGGCTATGGTACCTCCCGTACCTAGGAAACCCGGGATAAGATCTTTTTAGGCTCCAAGTTTGAATCAACTTGAGGCCTATAAATACCTCTTTCATCCTTGGTTAACATACACAAGCACAGAGAATTTAAAAGTGAGAAAATGCTATTATAATCTTTTGAGAAATTTCCTCCTCTACTGTAAGTCTAGAATTCATTTTAAGAGAGGAGTGAGTGCTTATAAAGGTTGTCTCCTAAACCTGTAAAATGGAGAAGAGGGGTGTAAAAAGGTAGTTAATCTTCCTCCATTGAAAGAAGATCGATAGTGGATGCCGGTGGCCTCGACGGAAGAGGAATCGATAGAGTGGATGTAGGTCACACGACCAAACCACTATAAAATTCTGGTTTGCTTTTCTTTTGTGCAATTTACCTTACTTCAAACATCCTTACTTAATGCTATACTCTTCCGTACACTCTTAAGTTATCTTCCGAAGAATCGATTTTAATCGAACGAATATTTTCAAACCGACGTAATTTTATTGTTGCATTAATTCAACCCCCCCCCCCCCCCAACCAATCTTAGTACCAACTCGTTCCTAGTATATACACTGATCAACAGTGTTTTTATTAAATTCGAAGGAAGTAATAGTATTATGAAACTTTATATACTATTGTCTAGAAGTTTATTTAAGGCAATAAATAGATTTATTAAGTTTATAAGCCCAACTTTCTTTTTCCTTTTCGATGAATCATTTAGGTTATTTCATATAGATTTTCTTAACTAAATCCCTATTCAGAAATATTATTTTTACATCCATCTGATGTAACTCAAGATCATAATAAGCTACTAATGCCATTACGATTCTCAACGAGTCCTTTTTAGAAACTAGAGAAAAAGTCTCATTATAGTAGTCGATGTCTTTTTTCTGAAAAAAATCTTTAGCCACAAGTCTGACTTTATATCATTTAATATTACCCGTTGAGTCATGTTTTATCTTAAAGATCCATTTACAACCAACTCTTTTATAATTATTGAGTAATTCAATAAATTCCTAAACATTATTTTAGACCATTGATTTTAACTCTTCTTGCTTTGCATCATACTATTTTTCATAGTCGTTATTTTTTATGGCTTGTGAAAATAAAAAGGGGTCTCTTTTTATTTCTATATCATAATCTAATTCTTGTATATATACTACATAATCATCAGTAATTGTATATTTCCTTTTTCTTCTAGATCTTCTCAAAGCTATCAATTGTGATTGTTCTACAAGTTTATCAGTAGCGACATCAACATCATGCAAGAGTTCTCATTAATTTGAGGAACGACAATCTCTCAAATAAGAGATTATATAAAAGAATTAACCTGATCTCCTCGATATCAAGGTTAGAGAGAAGAGTTGAGAGTGACTTTGATCCCTCAACTATAATTTTTTTTCTTCTTGTTTAGTCTTTAAATGTCATGTTTATTTATAAGTAAGAGTAGAGGGTCTAGAATAAATAACTAGGAGAATTTCTCAATTTTAGAAAAAATAGAAGACAAAAAAAATTATTGAAGAAGCTTCGTTGTACTCAAATATCCCTCACCTATAGGAGATTTCCTCAAAATCTTATCTGCTATCTATCATGTCGCAAAGTAGAAAGACCGATGGTCTTGAAAGATATTTGCGAACTAAGATACTGTACGTGGCCATTTAACGGCCTCATATTGGATTCCACACTGGCTCTGCTCCAAAGCCTTGTTAGACCTGTCGTTCATTGCACACAATCTTCCAGGCTATTACTTTGCTGCTTCAATAATTCGTAAAAAAGATAATTAAAAATTAGATGGAAGAGATGTGAATTCATATGTAATTTTAGACTATATAAAGGCATCGAAATAAGCCCATTCTCTGTCTTTACCCATCGCCTCAGCCTCGATGGGAACCCTTTTCTACGACTCGGGTGAGATCCCTACCGTAGCGGCTACCTTTCTCGCAAGCACCGCAATGGTAGGTTGGGCTGCTCACTCTGCCTGCAGTCTGTGGAGTAAACCTCGATACGAATCGTCGATGCGACTTGGTGCTTCGGAAGATGGATTTCCGAAACGTGGAGTAAATCTTGATTTCGTGATGGCAAAGGAGAGAAGCCACATCCAAACCGTGAGATCGTCACTGCAAAATGCCAAAGGAACCATGCAATGGATCGCCAAGGACGTCGTCGTACAACAGACAGCGATCATACACCCTAAAAACAATGGCTCATCACAGCGCCCAACGATCAACGATGCGAAATGTCAAGAACACCATGTGATCACCGACGACAATGAAAAGAATCTGTAAAGAATGGTGATCTTTATATCAGACTTCGGCTAAGGAACCACTCGTAGCGATAACTGATAACAATGTTAAATCAGTGCAGTTTTGTCGTCTCCGATGGTGCCTGTTTATGCGAGAGAGATCTGTGCGGTCAATGATAGAAGAAGAAGGATTCCCAAACCAGACGAGTTGTTCTCGATGCCTCCTACATGGGAACAGAAACAGAGTTTGAGATTAACATTTCATAATCTTCAAAACGAGATCCTTTTTGACAGATGAAGTGGATCACACTTATAACACGAAAGAAACTTGCATCACATTCGACCAGCTGCGTCATGCCAATTTCGCATTCTTATCTTGATTGCCACATACGCTTTGTCGTACATCTTGTCCACCGTTGCAAAATAGAAGAGCCTCCAATCTTTCTTGAACAGCATGATCACGAACACACTCCATAAGCCGACCAAATATCCGAGCCCGGTACCAAAGTAAAATGACAGCACATGAGATCCTTGTTCGTACTCCTCCTCCGTCGAATCGACGTTGGGATCGTCGGAGCAACTCTTGGTCACCGGAGGTCCACAGAGATGGACATTTCCGATATAAATGGATGCATCCTCCAGCGTCCGAAGTTGATTCCCCGATGGAATCGCTCCCGATAGATTGTTGTAAGACAGATTCAAGTGGTTCAGAGAATTCAGCGCAGAAAAGCTTTGAGGAATGACTCCGGATAACTTATTGAATGACAGATCCAGAGTTTCCAATGATTTCATGGCACCAATTGCCGCTGGAATTTGGCCGACAAAATTGTTTCTTGATAGATTTAAAGTTTGGAGCATTGAAAGAGACCCAATTTCTATGGGGATTTCTCCTGTGAAATTATTATTTGAAAGATCTATAATGTTGACAAGGTAAAGAATGATTGAAAAATTATAATATCTTCCCTTTATAGTTAGAGCGATGCTATCATCATACTTGTCAAAAGGCAACAAAGCAGGGCGGTCCTTTACAAGGGGACTATAAAATACTCGTTTGTCTCGACGAGTCAAATGCGGTCTCGAACGAGTTGTAGCATTTAAATTGCCAAAGGAGTGTGGAATTGGCCCTGATAATTTATTATTAGCAAGGTCGATAACATGTAGATAAGCAAGTTGCCCAAGCTCTGCAGGAATGTTACCGGAAAACATATTTGAGCGTAGTCGGAGTACCTCTAGGTCTAGAAAATTTTGTGCAATCCATGTAGGTATGCTACCCGAGAATTTATTATTGCCAAGATCAAGAAAAACTAGTGCACTGCATTTTTTCAATGATGATGGAAGAAGCCCATGTAGTTTATTATTGTTTAAGTGGAAAGACTCAAGCCAAATCAAATTTTCAATAGAGCTGGGAATTTCTCCCGAAAGCTTATTATTTGCCAGATTAATGGAGGAAAAGTAGTTTGTCTCCTGCCAACACGAAGGGATTTCACCTGATATTTGGTTGCTCGATAGATCGAGAATATCAAGTCGATGACAGTTGCAGATAAAGGACGGTATGCTCCCGTTAATATGGTTACGTGAGAGATCCAAGATTCTCAATTCTAGTGTGGGAAAGATTGATGGCAATGATCCTGATAAAGAATTACAAGCCAGATTCAAATAACGCAAGTAAGATAGCAAAACCAAGGAAGTTGGCAAAGTGCCGTTAATTTGATTTTGGGAGAGATTTATAAAAGAAGCAGAGTTATTCCAAAACCAATCAGGCAAGACGTCCTCGATGCTTGTGTTCGACATATCCAAATATTTAATGGAGTTTTGTGAACGGAGCCATCTTGGAAACGCAGGACCCAACTTACAAGAACTCAGTTTAATGGATCGGAGTTGAAAAGGAGGAACCCAATTGTGGTCTATTGAGATGACTAGGGAGTTTTCGAATAGATCAAGCTCACTTAGTTTGGTTAAGTTAGCGAAATGGAGTTCAGACATGGTACCCTCCAGGGAATTACTAGACAGAGAAAGAATAGTGAGGTTGGAAAGCTTGCCGATCTCAATGGGTACGGGACCTGAAAGTGAATTTACGTTAAGATAAAGCTCTCCTAGACCAGTCAAATTCCCAATCTCAACAGGTATGGGACCTGAAAGTGAATTATCGTTAAGATAAAGCACTCCTAGACTAGTCAAATTCCCAATCCCAGCAGGTATGACTCCGAAGAGTGAATTATGATCAAGATAAAGCTTTCTTAGACCAGTCAAATTCCCAATCCCAGCAGGTATGGGTCCAAAGAGTGAATTATCACGCAGATCGATAAGTTTTAGACTATTACAAATTCCAATCTCAGTGGGCACGGGACCTGAAAGTGAATTATCACTAAGATGAAGTTCTCTTAGACCAGTCAATTTTCCAATCCCAGCAGATATGGCACCATGAAGCATAGAAGAACTGAGATCAAGATAAGAGAGGTTGTGGAGTTTCCATAGCCAGTTGGGGAAGGTGGAGTTGAAGAGGTTGCGATGGAGATCGAGAGTGGCCAGTGTCGTGAGGTTGACATGGGAAAGAGAAGAGTGGAGATTGGTGAGGCCACAGTCTTGTAAATGTAGCTCCTCTAGTGAGGACAACATGTTCACCGCTTGAAGCCAATTGTGGGAGGACATGGAAAGTTTCATTAAGCTCATGTCGAGGTATCTCAAGGAAGTGAGACGCGAGAGCCAGTGCAGGCCATCGATCGTTAAGTCATATAGTGAATTTAGGTCGAGATAGCGGAGCCTGGACAGGTTGCCCAGCTGGGGAGGAATGGCTCCGCTGAAGTTGGACGAGGAGAGGTCGAGATACGTCAACTCGGTAAGGGAACCCAAAAATTTCGGGATTTGGATCCCACCGAAGTCATTGTAGCTGAGGTTGAGGCGCTCCAAATGAGTTAGAAGGAGCAAGGATGGTCTGATCTCACCTCCGATAGACGTCTCATAGTTATAAGGGTTGGAATTCTGGAGGTTGAGCTCCACGACATGGCCGGTTCTGTTGTCACAAACCACCCCGCTCCATCTGCAGCAGTCTACTCGGCCTTGCCATGATGACAAACGGCTGGAAGGATCCTTGACGATGCCGGTTTTGAAGTCGAGGAGGGCGTCCCTCTCGCCCTCTACGCACCCCTTCGTCGTCGGCGTTGTTGCCGCCGTGAACAAAAGAATGCTCGTAAGCCAAAGCCCGAAAGAGTTGTGCCGTGGCACAGGGTGTGTGCTTCTGCTGCAAGAGGCCATGCTATTTGGTGAATGCATAGTGTACTGAGAGATGGCAGGCCGTGGCGTCGCCATCAGGCTCCAAGGAAAGCGCGTGGAAAGAGTCCAACGGTAGCGCAGTTTAGCAAGATGAATCCACCCTCCCCGGGGAAGTCTTCCCTTCACTCCTTTTTCATGTCGATCTGGAAGAAACCAATGACTGATGGCCTCGAAAGAGATAGATTCCCGAAATGTGGAGTAAATCAGGCTTATAACACAGAAGAAACTTGCATCACATTCAACCGGCCTTCCTTTGATTGCTGCGTCATGTCAATTTCGCATTCTTATCTTGACTGCCACATACGCTTTGTCGTACATTTTGTCCACCGTTGCAAAATAGAAGAGCCTCCAATCTTTCTTGAACAGCATGATCACGAACACACTCCATAAGCCGACCAAATATTCGGATTAGAGAGTCCCGTTGGGTGTGGAAGATGGCCGATGTGACGTGAGAAGCTTTAACTTCACCGGCGTAGCGGACCGGTGATGCTCCAGTAAATGTGGGGTGTCCCATCCGAAGACTAAGAGATATTATCCTATCGCCACTTGGAATTAGTCCAACCTAAATGATTTTAGTTTGTCGATGAGTGTGTCATTCGCAACGTGGTGGTATCTATCATGCTTACCTCCTAATAAGTGACGCGAGATGATAAATAAAAATATAACATAAAAAAATAAATAAATAAAACACAAATAAAAATGAAAATAAGAAGAATCAACGATGTTATTTATGAGTTCTTGGTGCCCAACACAAATAATTCAATAAGGATGGAAATAAATGTTACTTAATTACGTTTTATCGATAAGGACATTTCAAAAACCTATAGGATGTATGTAAATGGATGCAGTTATATATATTTGTATTACATAAATAATTTCAGAAATCAATTTTCCTCGATGAGCTTCCCTTTCATCCTATCAGAAATTTGTCAAAAAAAAATAAAATTTAATTTTACTAATTTTCTAAATTATAGATCTTAAAAAATAAATGGCCACATTATAGACTTGAAATTTCCAAATAAATTTTATTTGATTTTGAATTTTTTTTCTCAAAAAACCTTTCTTTCTACATGTTTCCCATCTTCAATGTCTCTTTTGATTGTTAAAATCTTTTTTTTCTTTCTTTTTGGCATTTGTTATTGTTATCATTTCCTCCTTTGAGTTTTCTCTCTTTCATCATAATTTATGTCTTCGCTCTTATCATTCATCATAATTTTCAACTTTGTCTACTTTCAAAGCTCTCTTACAAATATGTTCTTCGTTCTCCGTTACTCATCCTACTCCAAATTTATAGTCTTTCATTTCATTATTATTATTTTATTTATTATGATCATCTCTTTTTCCTCCCTCACCTTCGACATTTATTGCTTTGACTCATCATCATTTCAGCCTCATTTTCTTCTTTGTCCATCAAATCAATCCCTAAATTATATTCGTATGCAGTTTATCAATCATTATGTCATGACAAAAACAAGAATAGATTTATTATCAAAGATTAAATCTTTGTGAAAGCGAAACAACTCAAAATTAATCGATAATACTCATCCAAAGGAGGACGTGACGATAACCTTGAACGCCACATCCCATATGAAAAGAGACACATATAACTGAGGAACATTTAGGATATTAAAAATAAATAAATATTCTAAAAATGAGGGTATCATTGCAAAAATAAAAATAAAGAGAGAGATATTTTTAGAAAAATCACCTTTGATTTTTCCTGGGCCTGAAAAATTATTGAGGTTGAATTTAATTTCTTATATATATATATATATATATATATATATATATATATATATATATATATATATATATATATATATATGTATGTGTGTGTGTGTGTGTGTGTGCACAGGACTAATTTATAGTTAATGCATCAATGTCGGAAAACAACTTCTTTTACATATAATGCTGGAAGACCCATAGAGTAGTTGAACTTCTATATCAAACGTTTGTTTTTGCCAGATACGAATGCAGAACAACAAGTGCATGACTATCGAAACCTTTCGTGAAGCGAAGACTATGTAGGCTGCAGCAGCATGGAGAACACGGGCACCACAGCAGAGGAGGAGGACATTATAATGGTGAGAGCACAATCTGACGGATTCAGAGATTAATTCTACTATATTTCCATGGAACCGTCCAAACAAAAACGAGCGTCGTCGCCATCAGGCTGGAAGGGAAGCGCGTGGAATTAGTCCAACGGTCGTGCAGTTTAGTAAGATGAATCCACCCTCCCCGGGGAAGTCTTCCCTTCACTCCTTTTTCATGTCGATCTGGAAGAAAGCAATGATGACTGATGGCCTCGAAAGAGATAGATTTCCGAAATGTGGAGTAAATCAGGCTTATAACAAAAAAGAAACTTGCATCACATTCGACCGGCCTTCCTTTGATTGCTGCGTCATGTCAATTTCGCATTCTTATCCTGACTGCCACATACGCTTTGTCGTACATCTTGTCCACCGTTGCAAAATAGAAGAGCCTCCAATCTTTCTTGAACAGCATGACGACGAACACACTCCATAAGCCGACCAAATATCCGAGCCCGGTACCAAAGTAAAATGACAGCACATGAGATCCTTGTTTGTACTCCTCTTCTGTCGAATCGACGTTGGGATCGTCGGAGCAACTCTTGGTCACCGGAGGACCACAGAGATGGACATTTCCGATATAAATGGATGCATCCTCCAGCGTCTGAAGTTGATTCCCCGATGGAATCGCTCCCGATAGATTGTTGTAAGACAGATTCAAGTGGTTCAGAGAATTCAGCGCCGAAAAGCTTTCAGGAATGACTCCGGATAACTTATTGAATGATAGGTCCAGAGTTTCCAATGACTTCATATCGCCCATTGTTTTCGGAATCATGCCTTCAAAACTATTTCTCGACAAATTCAATGTTTGAAGCGCAAAAAGAGAACCGATTTCCGGAGGAATCACTCCGCTCAGATCATTGTTCGAAAGATCTATGCTCTTCACAAATCGGAGAATGGTGGAGAAGCTGAACTCATCGCCCTTGGTAACCAGAGATATACTCTCGCTTGCCACGAAAGAGGATAACACAAAATTCATAATGTTCGAAACCGTAGAAGCCATCGACTTCGACGCGGAGATCATCGCGCTGAAGTTGCCGAAAGAGTGCGGTACCGATCCCGATAGTCTGTTGTTGGAGAGATCGATGATTTGAAGATTACTAGATCGTCCAAGTTGCAGAGGAATATGGCCCGAAAACATATTTGAGCGCAGTAGGAGTACTTGCAGATTCCGTAAACTTTGTCCGATCCACGCTGGAATACTTCCCGAGAATTTGTTGTTGCCGAGATCAATGACAGCCAGCCGACTGCAATTTTTCAGCGACGAAGGAATACGTCCGAAGAGGCTGTTGTTGTTTAAGTGCAGGAACTGAAGGTTGCCCAAGTTTCCGATGGAGTCAGGAATCTTTCCTCGTAGCTTGTTGTTCGCCAGATTGACAAACAAAAGTTGTGATCCCTCCGGCCGACAACGCGGGATTTCTCCTGATATTTGATTGTTGGATAGATCAAGGGCATAAAGTTGCTGCAGGTCGCAGACGTAGGACGACGGTATGCTTCCATGAAGATAGTTGTGGGAGAGGAACAGGTAGCCCAACTGTGATGAGATGGTCGAGGGTAGCGATCCCGACAAAGAATTGCTGGACAAGTCCAGCGCTTGTAGGTTTGGTGGCAAAACAGGAATGCGACCTCGAAAGAGATTGGAGCTCAAATTCAAGAGCATCAAGGTGGCCATACTCTCCAAGGATGCCGGCAAAACTCCACCGATCTTATTGTGGGACAGATTTATGTCCATAATGGTGGAAGAAGAAGAATTCCAAAACCAATCAGGCAGTGTGTCTTCGATGCTTGTGTTGGACAGATCAATATCAGTGAGGAATTCCTGAGAACGGAGCCACCTGGGAAACGCGGGACCCAAGTCACAGGTATCAACTTTGATGGATTGAAGTTGAAAAGGGGGCACCCAGTCGTGGTCGAATCGGATGGTCAAAGGGTTGGCGTAAGCGTACAGGGCGACCAACTCGGTTAGGTTCACGAAATGGAGTTCGGACATGGTGCCCTCCAGGGAGTTATCGGAGAGATCAAGGGTGGAAAGGTCGGAAAGCTTGCCGATCTCAACCGGTATCAGTCCGGAGAGTGAATTATGACCCAAGTCGAGCTGCGTTACGCTGGACAGATTCCCAATCTCGGCAGGGATTCGACCAGAAAGTGAATTGCCGCTTAAGCGTAATTCCGTAAGACTGGTCAAGCGCCCAATCTCGGCAGGGATGGAACCAACGAGGAAGCACTGAACGAGGTTTAGCTGCGACAGACTTGTCGTGTTCCCGATTTGAGGTAGAAGGGGACTCGTAAATGAATTGTGGCTGAGATCAAGTGTGGTTAGACTGGCCAAACTCCAGAGATCGACAGGTATGGAACCGGAAAGCGAGTTGCCGCTAAGGTCGAGCTGCGCGAGACGAGTCAAGTTCCCAAACCCGGCAGGTACGGTGCCATACAATTCAGAATTGCTGATCGCGAGATAGGAGAGGCTACGGAGTTCAAAAAGCCAGCTGGGAAAGGTGGAGTTGAAGAAGTTGCCACGGAGATCGAGGGTGGTGAGAGCCGTGAGGTTGACGCGGGAAAGAGAGTCGGGGAGGGCAGTGAGACCACAGCCTGACAGATAGAGTTGTTGCAGGGAGGGCAGCTGGTTCACGGCTCGTAGCCAATCGGGAGAGGCCGTGCTGAGGTTCACAAAGTTCATTTGGAGGAATGTTAGAGAAGATAGACGCGAGAGCCACTGTAGGTCGTCCCCCGCGTCGATCCTTAAGTTGTACGAGGACAGCCTCAGATAGCGGAGGGTTGACAGGTTACCCAGCTGGGGAGGAATGGCTCCGCCGAAATTGGAATAAGAGAGATCCAGATATCTGAGTCTCCCAAAAGAACCCAAGAACTTGGGGATTCGGGCGCCGCCGAAGTCGTTCTGAGTGAGATTCAAGCGGCGCAAATGAGTTAGAGAAAGCAAAGATGGACCGATCTCACCCCCCAACACCGTCGAATTGTCGTAGTAAGCCTCCGCATTCTGGAGGTTGAGCTGCACGACGTGGCCCGTGGTGTTGTCGCACACCACGCCGCTCCATCTGCAGCAGTCCACTGGGCGACGCCACGAGGACAAGCGGCGGGATGGGTCGAGGATGCCGGCTTTGAAGGCGAGGAGGGCGTCCCTCTCCGCCTCCATGCACCCCCTCGTCGTCGTCACAAGCGTCAAGAACAGAACGCTCATTAGGCAAGAGCAGCTCAGCGACGAATGGGATGGGCTTCTCGTGTCGCCCATGCTCTTCGGTGAACGAATGACCAGTTGGTTGCAGGCGGCACAGTGGAGAACATGTATATATGAATATAATATATAGAATGTGGTAGGTTGAACCATTGCTCTCCGCGATTGCCAATGGATCCTCTTGTGAAATGATAGGTCCCTTCGTCTCCACCCGGCATCCCATGTGATCGAAGTAGTGACAAAGGATACATATTATAACGTGAGTGCTAATCTTTTTCGTCCTTTCGTCCAACTTGGGACTCCTAATCTAATGATCATGGAAGCGCAGCTGCCAAGAAGGACGCACACGGAGTTGAGGTCAAAAAAGCTCCGAAGGCTAAAATGG
The DNA here is from genome assembly GCF_036884655.1 of Musa acuminata AAA Group. Taxonomy (NCBI): domain Eukaryota; kingdom Viridiplantae; phylum Streptophyta; class Magnoliopsida; order Zingiberales; family Musaceae; genus Musa; species Musa acuminata. Next base: position 8,270,884 of record NC_088332.1, read on the forward strand.
CTTCAGCAGTCGAGTCTCTTCCTAACTCTAAAGAACGGGCATAGCGTGTGCAAGGAATCCTGCAGGGGAGGACGAGAGTCCACAATGGTCCTCCCAATCGTGGAATGCCATATAGACTCACCGATCCTTGTCAAAGTTGACTCCGGTCGCCAAGCGGTTCGAGTCCCCCACCGCGTGCCTTCGAAGAAGCTTCCACGGCTGCTGCGAACGGACTCGAAGTGACTTCTCCATCCTTTCTTCATCTCCTACTTTTTGATGGACGAGACGTGTGAGACTGCTACGGAAATGCCCCAACGTTGACTCGGTCAGTCTTCCTTTTCCATAAGCACATGACGTGAAAGCATGACTGTTTACATTAAGCGCATAATACCGTGGGATTCTTATGGCGTTATCTTCAGCATAGGTGTTGGCCAAGTCTCAGGTCATCGGATTAATGATTGAATCGGTGGATCGAGATTTAATATTAGTTTAAAAATAATATAATATACTGTAATATATTAAAAATACAAAATATATAACATAATATTATAAAAATATTGTTTTATAATAATTCAATGCATTCTTCACAATAATATTATTACATTCAACAATTATGTTTCCATCGTCATAATACACACAATATTTACAAAGATGAAACCAAAAAGAAAAGAGAGAGAGAGAGTTTGAAAAGTAACCATTACATGATCTCTAACACGATGTCATCTTGCAAGATTCAAACTTATTATGGATACAACACACAAGATACTCCTATTACATTGACTTTTTATGGCGTCCTCACTCTCAATCACTTGTTAATCTATTAATTCTTATTTTGATGACAACATAAGCTTTATCATACATTTTATCAAACATCTGAAAATAGAAAACCCTCCAATTTTTCTTGAACAACATGATGATAAACACGCTCCATAATCCAACCAAATATCCGAGTATGATACTCAGATAATATGATGGCATAAAGGATCCGTCTTTGTTGTCTTCTTTTATCACATTGGTACTTTTAAGATCGTAGCAACTCTTGTTGAGGGGAGCTCCACATAGATATACATTGCCAATATAAATGGATGAGTCATTGAGTGTTTGTAGTTGATTTCCCGAAGGAATAACTCCTGATAGATTGTTGTAAGACAAATTCAAGTGATTCAGAGAATACAGGTCTGACAAGCTTTGAGGAATACCTCCGGATAACTTATTAAATGACAGGTCCAGAGTTTCCAATAATTTCATGCCACCAATTGTCGCTGGTATTTGACCGATAAGATTATTTCTTGATAGATTTAAAGTTTGGAGTGCCGAAAGAGACCCAATTTCTAATGGGATTTCTCCGGTCAAATTATTATTTGAAAAGTCTATAATATTGACAAGGTAAACAATGATCGAAAAGATGATACTTTTTCCCTTTATAGTTAAAGTGATGCTATCATCATAAGTGCCATCAAAATACGACAAAGCATAACGCGACAAAGAATAACGCGACAAAGCAGGGCGATCGGCTGCCAATGGTCTATAAACTATATGTTGGTCTAGACTAGTCAATTTTCGTTGCCTATAAGTTTTTGTTGCATTTAAATTACCAAAGGAGCGTGGAATTGGACCTGATAAATTATTATTAGCAAGGTCGATAATATGTAGATGATGAAGTTGTCCAAGCTCTATAGGAATATTACCAAAAAACATATTTGAGCATAGCCGGAGTACCTCTAGTTTTTGAAAGTTTTGTGCAATCCACGTAGGTATGCTACCTGAGAATTTATTATCGCCAAGATCAAGAAAAACTAGTCCACTGCAATGTTTCAATGACAACGGAAGATGCCCATGTAGACTATTATTGTTTAAGTGCAAAGACCGAAGCTGAGTCAACTTTTCAATAGAGCTAGGAATTTCTCCCGAGAGCTTATTATCTGCTAGATTAATGTAGAAAAGGAAGTTTGTCTCTTGCCAACACCAAGGGATTTCACCTGATATTTGGTTGCTCGATAGATCGAGGATACGAAGTTGTGTCAAGTTGCAGATAAATGATGGTATGTTCCCACTGATATGGTTATGTGAGAGATCCAACAGTTCCAATTCTAGTGGGAGAGAGATTGATGACAACGATCCCGAAAAGCAATTATTATACATATACAAATAACGCAAGTAAGGTGGCAAACGAGGAATAGGGCCTTCAAGCAAATTCATACTTAGTTTCAGAATGGCCAGGTTTGTCATATCCTCCAAGGAAGTTGGCAAAGTACCATTAATCTGATTTTGGGAGAGATTTATAGATGAAGCAGAATTATTCCAAAACCAATCAGGCAAGACGTCCTCGATGCTTGTGTTCGACATACCCAAATCCTCAATGGAGTTTTGTGAACGGAGCCATCTTGGAAATGCAGGCCCCAACTTACAAGACTTCAGTTGAATGGATCGGAGTTGAAAAGGAGGAACCCAATTATAGTCTACTGAGATGACTAGGGAGTTTTCAGATAGATCGAGCTCACTTAGTTTGGTTAAGCGAGCGAAATGGAGTTCAGACACGGTGCCCTCTAGGGAATTACTAGAGAGAGAAAGAATATTGAGGTTGGAAAGCTTGCCGATCTCAGTAGGTAACGATCCAGAGAGTAAATTATTCGTGAGATTGATAAGTTCTAGACTATTCAAATTTCCAATCTCAGTGGGTACGGGACCTGAAAGTGAATTATCACTAAGATGAAGTTCTCTTAGATCGGCCAAATTTCCAATCCCAGCGGGTATGGCACCATGAAACATAGAAAAACTGAGATCAAGATAAGAGAGTCTGTGGAGTTTCCATAGCCATTTGGGGATGGTGGAGTTGAAGAGGTTGTCACTGATGTCCAGAGTGGCCAGTGCTGTGAGGTTGACATGGGAAAGAGAAGAGGGGATGTCGGTGAGGCCACAGTCATGTAAATGTAGCTCCTCTAGTGAGGACAACATGTTCACTGCTTGAAGCCAATCGTGGGAGGCCATGGAAAGGTTCACAAAGCTCATGTCGAGGTATCTCAAGGAAGTGAGACGCGAGAGCCAGTGCAGGCCATCGGTCGACAAGTCATTGTGGCTGAGGTTGAGACGCTCCAAATGAGTTAGCAGGAGCAAGGATGGTCTGATCTCACCTCCGATAGACGTCTCATTGTTTAGATAGTCTGGATTGAGGTTAAGCTCCACGACATGGCCGGTTGTGTCGTCACAGACCACCCCGCTCCATCTGCAGCAGTCTACTCGGCCTCGCCATGATGACAAACGGCTGGAAGGATCCTTGACGATGCCGGTTTTGAAGTCGAGGAGGGCGTCCCTCTCGCCCTCTACGCACCCCTTCGTCGTCGGCGTTGTTGCCGCCGTGAACAAAAGAATGCTCGTAATCCAAAGCCCGAAAGAGTAGTGCCGAGGCACAGGGTGTGTGGTTCTGGTGCAAGAGGCCATGATGCTATTTGGTGAGTGCATAGTGTACTGAGAGATGGTAGGCGGTGGAGGACATGTATATATAGAGTGGGTGGTGTGCGGGCGTGATGGCCCTCCCATCCCCAACCCATCATAGACTCCTGTGAAACGTGAAGATTGATGCGCTGGTAGCGATAGGCAGATAAAAAGACTTGACTTCAGTGGGATTCGACTCCTGCTGGACCTGCAGTGCGTGCACCGTGTAGCTTACTCAAACTTGGTTTCTACCTCGCCTGGGTCCCAACAACGAAAGAGATTGGTACTGGATTTTAAACTTGAAAGATACGGCCATTTAATCGGACTTGTTGGATTGCGTAGAACGTCTCATTCGGCCCGAATGCGATAGTGTGGAAACTAATTCATGCCTCCCTCATTCCACACGGTTTGATTCTGATGTCCGCACATCGGAACGCATCATCTTCTTAGCCAAGATAAAATGTATGGAGGCGATGAATACCATATTCCAGGGGTCGGAATGACGCCACCACATGTCAAACGTCATCACGGAAGACAACGTGGATGAAGACTCCGACCCACCGCAAACGATTCCTCACCCAAGATAACACGGTAACCCATCGCTTTACATGTAGCGTCCTTCCGAAAGAGGGAGACTCAACGATGTTTGTAGCGGAACGCACGCTTCGCTTTCACACGTGTGGAAGTCTTTGTTGGGAACCCAAAGGCACGCAACAAATTGATTCGTTTGACACACAAGTGGTGAAGATGATGAGGATTTCCCACCATTTCTGTGATGAATTTTGTGGGGATTTGTCCCCACAGGAGCGAAAGAAATGGCTGCAATTTTTCTTTTCTTTTTATCTCTTTCGTTTTCTACAAAATTGCACTTGTTTTTATTCCCTTCAAAATTAATGATTTCGTACTTATTTAAATTTAACTTGATTATGCAATTCTTATTACCTAATCACCAATAAAGATATAGATTTACAACGCAAATGGATGGATCCCAAGTTGATTCCCCTATGCTTTTGTTCCCGAGAGATCATCCTGGCTAACACCCAAATGGACGGATGACATGCACTGAGCTACCTTCGAGATGTGGGTGACTCCGTCAGTTTTTTTGTACGTAAGCGTGCTTGTTTTTGTTAATGATTACTGGAGAAGTTTATATAGTTATTGATAAAAGAAAAAACAATATTAAATCTAGTATAATATACATGTGAAATCTGGAGTCACTGGATCTAATGACTGATCGAATTACGCATTCATTAATAATTTTTCAAAAATAAATTATAATATAATTGTATTTTATATTGAACATATAAAATATATGAATAGTTATAAAATATATGAAAAATAAATAATTGTATGATTTCATTCAATCGTTTGCTTGTTCCAGCATTTATCATCTATATGTGAGAGACCAAACCATTCCTTGGATCCATCCCTACTTGAAATCATCATACGACCATCTAATCAACATACCATTACTGCAGCCAATCATAGAAAAACCAAGATTGGTCGTATAATATTTGTAATATTTCCAAGCATCTAATGAACGAACGAAAAAAAAAAAAAAAAAAAAGCTTGAGATTGTACGTCACATACATAACCTTCAAAACATGAAGTAGAGATACTTGTACATATTAACCTCATCACAACCTTTAATTCATCGTCAACCTAACCGTAACTTTATGTAAGTATAAAATTTATAATATGTTATATTAAATATAGAAATATTTTTTTATGTCAAGATTAAAATTAAATAATTAGATCTAATTTTATGATGTGTACCTTTTGATGTCATTTCACATAATCATTTAGATTGATGGTTAAGGAGAAGCGTTGAAAGAGAGACTTTAATCCATCAACTATAATCTATATTCCTCTTGTTTAGTTCTTATAGGTCATGTCCATTTATAAGTAAGAACAGACGGTCTAGAATAAGTAATTAAGATAGTTCCTCATATCTCCTAAGGAATCCTATTCTAATATACTCGCGAATATATTGTAATAGAATCCAATTAGTTATATTATATATATCTTATCCAATTATAAATGACCACAAAATTTAATATTCTCCCACTTCACCCATTAATTGATAAGATATAAAAAAGATATTTAAATCAAAATAAATAAAATAAAACTTATTTAAAAATAATTTTACCTAATTGGATTCCAAAGAATTTTGAAAAATATTTTATACATGGCCATTAATTTTAAAATAAACCAATAAGTCTAATATATAATAATACTATATTAAGTTCAACTATCAATGCGAGTTATAACGGTTGTATTTCATCAATGTCATACTCCTTTCTATATATCACAACATCGTTAGTCTTTCCTAATATAGTTCATAATGACCATATAATTTGTCTTATCAAGACAATTATGTTTTTACATTCAACTATAATATACATAAATATAAATATAAATATGATATCAAAAATAAATAACTTTAATTAAGCAAGAAAAATATCAATAATAGCATCCATCTAAACATGCATCACCATATCTTTTATGACTTGCTCACAAGCCTCGTTCTAAGAATATATTCTTTAAATATTTTATATTATAAAATTTTTATTAATAGATCAGAAATCATCATAGTGGTGCTCAGGTTGTCAATTTTTTCTCTAACTATCAAGTACTTTATTTCGATATGCTTAGAACCACTATAGTACTTGTCATTCTTATAGGAAAAAATTACTGTGGTATTATCACAAAATATCTTCAATGGCCTGGTAATCGAGTTAACCACACCAAGTCCTAAGATAAAATTTCACAGCTATAAAACTTGATTTGTGCCCTCAAAGCATACCACAAATTCAACTTTCATTGTTGATGATACAATAAGCGATTACTTTACACTTTTCTTAGAAATTACCCCACCAGCTAACCTGAATACAAATCCTAAAGTGAACTTCCTACTATCGAGGCAATTTACAAAATCAGCATATGAATATTCTATTACTTCAAGCTGATCTGATCTCCTATATGTGAGCATATAATCTTTCGTCCTCTATAGATATCCATTACTTTCATTGCAGCTTTCCAATGTTCAATTCCTGGGTTGCTTTGGTATCTTCTTAGCATTGTAACTACAAAACTAATATATGATCTTGTACAATATAATAGACTTTCAATTGAACACCCATAACAAATATTTTTTATTTGATTCTTTTCTAAGTCATTTTTCGGGCATTGGTTTTGACTAAATTTTTTACCTCTAGTAATAGATATATCATTAGCTCATATTAAATCTCTTCAAGATACGATTAATATATGCTTTCTGAGTCAATCTTAATAATCCTTGAGATCTATTCTCGAATATCTCAATGTCAATAATATATGCTGTCTCATTCATATCAACCATTTTAAAGTTCTTATTGAGAAATATCTTGGTTTCGTGCAATAAACCAAGATCACTACTGGCAAGTAAAATATATGTTGATTCTCATATTTTGATGATGAAACCAATTAATATGTGTTTATGATTTGATCTACGTTTTGAGTGACGCAGGATGCTTCGATTAGGGAGAGACAATTAAAGTATGAAGAATCATGTTGGGCTGATGGAACATGTCAGAAGATTGAACGTCGAGCCGAATGATCGGTCGACATATTGATAGAAGGCTTCGGGCCATGGTTTCGGGCATCGAGCCAAGAAGAGCGAATATTACGATAAGGATATCAGAGTTGCGGAGGTCAACTGGTCGATTGGGCAATGGCCCTGCAAGAGAGGAGGATGCACCGAAGAATCGGATGAAGCATCAATAGACTAATGACATGTCGAACGACATGATTCATGCTTAGTAATAATTGTCTAGATCAAAGTGTGTTTTTATGTGTGCAGGATTAACTACGATAGCAAGACATAAAGCAAAATGAAGTCCCGGAGTCAAGAATGCGATTTTGTTGGGAGTTCGAGAGTTCGTCGGAAGTCTAAATGTTCGTCCTACCGGAACCAACCGAGAAGTCTAGGAGCTTGCCAAAGAAGCTCGTCGAAACTACCCAAGAAGATCATCATGAAGTCCAGGAGCTCGCCGGGAGTTCGCTAGAACTTTACCGAGAGATCATCAAAAGTTCGCCGGAAGATCGTCAGAAGCTCGCTGGAAGAAACCTTGACTTATCAGGCTTATTTAGCTTAGTGTATGCCTTAGAATTCATAGTTAGCATATAATTGAGATTAAAATTTGACCAACCCAATTAGGGGCTAGTTGGGCCCATGTAAGAACTATGTTGGGCCCAATAAAAGGCCCAAACAATGACCTAAGAGGTAGCATCGTCGTGACACAGTCTCTGAGACTGTGTCAGAGACTGTGTCAGGCGGTGGTACCGCCAGTCTGGGTGGTGGTATCGTCCAGACAAAGTCTCCGAGAGACTGTCAAGCAGTGGTACCACCCAGCACAGGCTATGGTACCTCCCGTACCTAGGAAACCCGGGATAAGATCTTTTTAGGCTCCAAGTTTGAATCAACTTGAGGCCTATAAATACCTCTTTCATCCTTGGTTAACATACACAAGCACAGAGAATTTAAAAGTGAGAAAATGCTATTATAATCTTTTGAGAAATTTCCTCCTCTACTGTAAGTCTAGAATTCATTTTAAGAGAGGAGTGAGTGCTTATAAAGGTTGTCTCCTAAACCTGTAAAATGGAGAAGAGGGGTGTAAAAAGGTAGTTAATCTTCCTCCATTGAAAGAAGATCGATAGTGGATGCCGGTGGCCTCGACGGAAGAGGAATCGATAGAGTGGATGTAGGTCACACGACCAAACCACTATAAAATTCTGGTTTGCTTTTCTTTTGTGCAATTTACCTTACTTCAAACATCCTTACTTAATGCTATACTCTTCCGTACACTCTTAAGTTATCTTCCGAAGAATCGATTTTAATCGAACGAATATTTTCAAACCGACGTAATTTTATTGTTGCATTAATTCAACCCCCCCCCCCCCCCAACCAATCTTAGTACCAACTCGTTCCTAGTATATACACTGATCAACAGTGTTTTTATTAAATTCGAAGGAAGTAATAGTATTATGAAACTTTATATACTATTGTCTAGAAGTTTATTTAAGGCAATAAATAGATTTATTAAGTTTATAAGCCCAACTTTCTTTTTCCTTTTCGATGAATCATTTAGGTTATTTCATATAGATTTTCTTAACTAAATCCCTATTCAGAAATATTATTTTTACATCCATCTGATGTAACTCAAGATCATAATAAGCTACTAATGCCATTACGATTCTCAACGAGTCCTTTTTAGAAACTAGAGAAAAAGTCTCATTATAGTAGTCGATGTCTTTTTTCTGAAAAAAATCTTTAGCCACAAGTCTGACTTTATATCATTTAATATTACCCGTTGAGTCATGTTTTATCTTAAAGATCCATTTACAACCAACTCTTTTATAATTATTGAGTAATTCAATAAATTCCTAAACATTATTTTAGACCATTGATTTTAACTCTTCTTGCTTTGCATCATACTATTTTTCATAGTCGTTATTTTTTATGGCTTGTGAAAATAAAAAGGGGTCTCTTTTTATTTCTATATCATAATCTAATTCTTGTATATATACTACATAATCATCAGTAATTGTATATTTCCTTTTTCTTCTAGATCTTCTCAAAGCTATCAATTGTGATTGTTCTACAAGTTTATCAGTAGCGACATCAACATCATGCAAGAGTTCTCATTAATTTGAGGAACGACAATCTCTCAAATAAGAGATTATATAAAAGAATTAACCTGATCTCCTCGATATCAAGGTTAGAGAGAAGAGTTGAGAGTGACTTTGATCCCTCAACTATAATTTTTTTTCTTCTTGTTTAGTCTTTAAATGTCATGTTTATTTATAAGTAAGAGTAGAGGGTCTAGAATAAATAACTAGGAGAATTTCTCAATTTTAGAAAAAATAGAAGACAAAAAAAATTATTGAAGAAGCTTCGTTGTACTCAAATATCCCTCACCTATAGGAGATTTCCTCAAAATCTTATCTGCTATCTATCATGTCGCAAAGTAGAAAGACCGATGGTCTTGAAAGATATTTGCGAACTAAGATACTGTACGTGGCCATTTAACGGCCTCATATTGGATTCCACACTGGCTCTGCTCCAAAGCCTTGTTAGACCTGTCGTTCATTGCACACAATCTTCCAGGCTATTACTTTGCTGCTTCAATAATTCGTAAAAAAGATAATTAAAAATTAGATGGAAGAGATGTGAATTCATATGTAATTTTAGACTATATAAAGGCATCGAAATAAGCCCATTCTCTGTCTTTACCCATCGCCTCAGCCTCGATGGGAACCCTTTTCTACGACTCGGGTGAGATCCCTACCGTAGCGGCTACCTTTCTCGCAAGCACCGCAATGGTAGGTTGGGCTGCTCACTCTGCCTGCAGTATGTGGAGTAAACCTCGATACGAATCGTCGATGCGACTTGGTGCTTCGGAAGATGGATTTCCGAAACGTGGAGTAAATCTTGATTTCGTGATGGCAAAGGAGAGAAGCCACATCCAAACCGTGAGATCGTCACTGCAAAATGCCAAAGGAACCATGCAATGGATCGCCAAGGACGTCGTCGTACAACAGACAGCGATCATACACCCTAAAAACAATGGCTCATCACAGCGCCCAACGATCAACGATGCGAAATGTCAAGAACACCATGTGATCACCGACGACAATGAAAAGAATCTGTAAAGAATGGTGATCTTTATATCAGACTTCGGCTAAGGAACCACTCGTAGCGATAACTGATAACAATGTTAAATCAGTGCAGTTTTGTCGTCTCCGATGGTGCCTGTTTATGCGAGAGAGATCTGTGCGGTCAATGATAGAAGAAGAAGGATTCCCAAACCAGACGAGTTGTTCTCGATGCCTCCTACATGGGAACAGAAACAGAGTTTGAGATTAACATTTCATAATCTTCAAAACGAGATCCTTTTTGACAGATGAAGTGGATCACACTTATAACACGAAAGAAACTTGCATCACATTCGACCAGCTGCGTCATGCCAATTTCGCATTCTTATCTTGATTGCCACATACGCTTTGTCGTACATCTTGTCCACCGTTGCAAAATAGAAGAGCCTCCAATCTTTCTTGAACAGCATGATCACGAACACACTCCATAAGCCGACCAAATATCCGAGCCCGGTACCAAAGTAAAATGACAGCACATGAGATCCTTGTTCGTACTCCTCCTCCGTCGAATCGACGTTGGGATCGTCGGAGCAACTCTTGGTCACCGGAGGTCCACAGAGATGGACATTTCCGATATAAATGGATGCATCCTCCAGCGTCCGAAGTTGATTCCCCGATGGAATCGCTCCCGATAGATTGTTGTAAGACAGATTCAAGTGGTTCAGAGAATTCAGCGCAGAAAAGCTTTGAGGAATGACTCCGGATAACTTATTGAATGACAGATCCAGAGTTTCCAATGATTTCATGGCACCAATTGCCGCTGGAATTTGGCCGACAAAATTGTTTCTTGATAGATTTAAAGTTTGGAGCATTGAAAGAGACCCAATTTCTATGGGGATTTCTCCTGTGAAATTATTATTTGAAAGATCTATAATGTTGACAAGGTAAAGAATGATTGAAAAATTATAATATCTTCCCTTTATAGTTAGAGCGATGCTATCATCATACTTGTCAAAAGGCAACAAAGCAGGGCGGTCCTTTACAAGGGGACTATAAAATACTCGTTTGTCTCGACGAGTCAAATGCGGTCTCGAACGAGTTGTAGCATTTAAATTGCCAAAGGAGTGTGGAATTGGCCCTGATAATTTATTATTAGCAAGGTCGATAACATGTAGATAAGCAAGTTGCCCAAGCTCTGCAGGAATGTTACCGGAAAACATATTTGAGCGTAGTCGGAGTACCTCTAGGTCTAGAAAATTTTGTGCAATCCATGTAGGTATGCTACCCGAGAATTTATTATTGCCAAGATCAAGAAAAACTAGTGCACTGCATTTTTTCAATGATGATGGAAGAAGCCCATGTAGTTTATTATTGTTTAAGTGGAAAGACTCAAGCCAAATCAAATTTTCAATAGAGCTGGGAATTTCTCCCGAAAGCTTATTATTTGCCAGATTAATGGAGGAAAAGTAGTTTGTCTCCTGCCAACACGAAGGGATTTCACCTGATATTTGGTTGCTCGATAGATCGAGAATATCAAGTCGATGACAGTTGCAGATAAAGGACGGTATGCTCCCGTTAATATGGTTACGTGAGAGATCCAAGATTCTCAATTCTAGTGTGGGAAAGATTGATGGCAATGATCCTGATAAAGAATTACAAGCCAGATTCAAATAACGCAAGTAAGATAGCAAAACCAAGGAAGTTGGCAAAGTGCCGTTAATTTGATTTTGGGAGAGATTTATAAAAGAAGCAGAGTTATTCCAAAACCAATCAGGCAAGACGTCCTCGATGCTTGTGTTCGACATATCCAAATATTTAATGGAGTTTTGTGAACGGAGCCATCTTGGAAACGCAGGACCCAACTTACAAGAACTCAGTTTAATGGATCGGAGTTGAAAAGGAGGAACCCAATTGTGGTCTATTGAGATGACTAGGGAGTTTTCGAATAGATCAAGCTCACTTAGTTTGGTTAAGTTAGCGAAATGGAGTTCAGACATGGTACCCTCCAGGGAATTACTAGACAGAGAAAGAATAGTGAGGTTGGAAAGCTTGCCGATCTCAATGGGTACGGGACCTGAAAGTGAATTTACGTTAAGATAAAGCTCTCCTAGACCAGTCAAATTCCCAATCTCAACAGGTATGGGACCTGAAAGTGAATTATCGTTAAGATAAAGCACTCCTAGACTAGTCAAATTCCCAATCCCAGCAGGTATGACTCCGAAGAGTGAATTATGATCAAGATAAAGCTTTCTTAGACCAGTCAAATTCCCAATCCCAGCAGGTATGGGTCCAAAGAGTGAATTATCACGCAGATCGATAAGTTTTAGACTATTACAAATTCCAATCTCAGTGGGCACGGGACCTGAAAGTGAATTATCACTAAGATGAAGTTCTCTTAGACCAGTCAATTTTCCAATCCCAGCAGATATGGCACCATGAAGCATAGAAGAACTGAGATCAAGATAAGAGAGGTTGTGGAGTTTCCATAGCCAGTTGGGGAAGGTGGAGTTGAAGAGGTTGCGATGGAGATCGAGAGTGGCCAGTGTCGTGAGGTTGACATGGGAAAGAGAAGAGTGGAGATTGGTGAGGCCACAGTCTTGTAAATGTAGCTCCTCTAGTGAGGACAACATGTTCACCGCTTGAAGCCAATTGTGGGAGGACATGGAAAGTTTCATTAAGCTCATGTCGAGGTATCTCAAGGAAGTGAGACGCGAGAGCCAGTGCAGGCCATCGATCGTTAAGTCATATAGTGAATTTAGGTCGAGATAGCGGAGCCTGGACAGGTTGCCCAGCTGGGGAGGAATGGCTCCGCTGAAGTTGGACGAGGAGAGGTCGAGATACGTCAACTCGGTAAGGGAACCCAAAAATTTCGGGATTTGGATCCCACCGAAGTCATTGTAGCTGAGGTTGAGGCGCTCCAAATGAGTTAGAAGGAGCAAGGATGGTCTGATCTCACCTCCGATAGACGTCTCATAGTTATAAGGGTTGGAATTCTGGAGGTTGAGCTCCACGACATGGCCGGTTCTGTTGTCACAAACCACCCCGCTCCATCTGCAGCAGTCTACTCGGCCTTGCCATGATGACAAACGGCTGGAAGGATCCTTGACGATGCCGGTTTTGAAGTCGAGGAGGGCGTCCCTCTCGCCCTCTACGCACCCCTTCGTCGTCGGCGTTGTTGCCGCCGTGAACAAAAGAATGCTCGTAAGCCAAAGCCCGAAAGAGTTGTGCCGTGGCACAGGGTGTGTGCTTCTGCTGCAAGAGGCCATGCTATTTGGTGAATGCATAGTGTACTGAGAGATGGCAGGCCGTGGAGGACAAGTCCATATATAGAGTCGCTGTGTGGGCGTGATGGCCCTCCCATCCCAGACTCCAGTGAAACGCGGAGATTGATGCGCTGGTGGCGATAGAGATAAATAAAGACTTGACTTATGTGGTATTTGACTCCTTCTGGTCCTGCATTGCATGATAGTGTACCTTAGTCAAACTTGGCTTCCACCCCGCCATTTAAACAAAGAAAGAGATTGGTACTGGATTTCAAACTTGAAACAGATGTTCTTCAACTTCACGCAACATCTGGCCTAACACCACCGTCAATCGATAATACTAGGGGTTGTCGTCCGCAATACCACCTCGTGTCGAATTATCGATTTCCCAACTTTAATATAGTTCATCTTTCTTAGGTTTTCTCATAAGCTTCTTGCATGTTTTTCTTCCACGTCGAGAAAGTAAAGAGGGTATTTTCCTGATCTTTTCTTTTTCAGAGTTTTCATTTACATCTTCGTTTCTCCTCAGGAGTTCTCACTCGGTATCTTATTTCATCATCGACGCATCTTAACTCTTTCACACGCAAGGAATATGACTTGTCCCACAGCCTCAAAAGCACTCAAATGCACCGAAACGACACATATGTTTTCCCTCGAAAGAAAATTGATGTTGCCACCTACACTAAATGCAACATCGATATCGGATGAGGTGTACATTATCCGTGTTGAAAGGGACCAAATCAAACAAACAATTATCATGGAGTTGCTATCAAAGAAGAAACAAATATGCAAGTTATCACCTATTTTCTTGGAATTGACAGGCAAATGGCGAGTCACAGGGTTCTTTATTACAACAAGAAGTTTCTCCCGCTTCGTACTTCATTTTAGGAACAATTGGGCTGCAGCAATTACAAAAGGGATGTAGATATTGTCACAGATTAAATTGATTGAACCCACATATACAATGCTTGACGGGGAAACAGTGATAGACCACAGAAACGCTTGAAAGGCCTCGGGATGCGGACATATGGTTTGATTTCAATAAGAACTCCCTGTCTCTGTTTTCACATAGACAGCCTGCAGCCTACCAGCCTTGTAAGGGGGCTATCAAATATCGCGAGAAGTGCCTAACATCATCGTCATCAAGTCGACATTTTAGTCTGCAAGTTAACGAAGACATAAAACTTCTAATGGAAGATAGGAGCAAAGTGATATACATATATTTTTAATGTAGAAGTATGAACACAAAATTCAAATAAATGAAGTGAAGCAAATGGGAATTCATTAACTTTTGAGTACGTCCCTTTTGAGTACTCAAACACATTATGTATAATACAATAACGTTACCTTCACTTTTGAGTACGTCTCTCTCCTTTATTGATCCTCCATCCGTTGATCTTTATCTTGATTGCCACACACGCTTTGTCATATAATCGATCAATCATTCGAAAATAAAACATCCTCCAATCTTCCTTAAATAGCATGATGATAAACACGCACCACTGTCCAACCAAATAACCGAGTGTGATGCCAAAGTAAAATGAAAAGGCATGAAATCCTTCTTCCTCCTCCTCGTATGTCGCATTGATATTTGTCTTCTCGAGGCAACTCTTGCTAACCGGAGGGCCACAAAGATTCGCATTACCGATGTAACTGGATGCTGCAAGTGTTTGAAGTTGATAACCCGATGGAATGGCTCCTGATAGATTGTTATAAGACAGATTCAAGTCACTCAGATAATTCAGGCCTGAAAAGCTTCGAGGAATGGATCCGGACAAGTCATTGAATGATAAGTCAAGAGTTTCCAGTGATTTCATTCCGCCAATAGTACTCGGAATCATACCTCCAATGCTATTTCTTGATAGATTTAAAGTTTGAAGTGCGTAAAGGTACCCGATCTCCGTGGGGATTGCTCCGGTCAGAGAATTATTTGAAAGGTCGATGCTCTTCACAAGATATAGAATAGACGAAAAGGTTACTTCTCGTCCCTTTGTAGATAGAGTTATGTTGTCTCGGAACGGAGACTTTATAGATAGAGTTATGCTTTCGCGGAACGGAGACAACTCCATGTCGGTCGTAAAAGTGGAAGACATCGACTTTGACATGGAAATTATGGCGCTGAAATTACCAAATGAGCGTGGTATGATCCCTGATAGCTTGTTATCGGCAAAGTCAATGATCTGAAGATTACTTAGTTGACCAAGCTGTGGCGGAATGTTGCCTGACAACATATTCGAGCGTAGCGACAGTACCTCCAGATATCGAAAGCTTTGTCCGATCCATGCCGGTATGTTGCCCCAAAAATGGTTGCGACCGAGGTCGATGACAGCTAACTGGCTACAACTTTGCAACGATGGTGGAAGATATCCATGGAGGCGGTTGTTATTCAGGTGCAAGGACCTGAGCTTGGTCAAGTTTCCGATGGAGTTAGGAATCTTTCCACCGAGCTTATTATTCGCCAGATTGATAAACCAAAGTTCATTTGCCTCTTGCCAACACCGAGGTATTTCTCCTGAGATTTGATTGTTCGACAGATCGAGGGCAGAGAGCAGCTGCAAAGTGCAGACGTAGGATGGTATACTCCCGTTAATATGGTTGTTTGAGAAGAACAAGTATTCCGACACCGGTGCAAAGGTCGATGGTAGCGGTCCTGAGAGAGCGTTGCTTGATAGATCCAGTGCTTGTAGGAGTGGTGGCGAAACAGGGATGAGACCTTGGAACAGATTAGAGCTCAAATTTAGGAACATCAAGTTGGTTAGACTCTCCAAGGATGCCGGCAGAGTACCGGAAATCTTGTTGTGGGACAGATTTATGACCATAATGGACGAGGAAGAAGAATTCCAGAACCAGTCAGGCAAAGTGTCCTCGATACTCGTGTTGACAAATTCAAATCCACGATGGATTCCTGTGAGCGCAGCCATCTGGGAAACGAAGGGCCCAGCTTACAGGAATCCAGACCGATTGTCTCGAGTTGGAAAGGTGGAATCCAGTCATGGCCTATTGCGATGTCCAAGGAGTTCCTGTACAAGTATAAGACATCTAGCTTGGCAAGGTTGGCGAGATGGAGTTCGGACATGGTACCTTTCAGGGAATTGAGGGAGAGATCAAGAGAGGTTAGGTTGGAAAGCTTGCCGATCTCAGGTGGTACGGATCCATAGAGAGAATTCTGACCCAAGTCGAGCGTTGTTAGAGCAGTCAAATTACCAATCTCGGCAGGTATGGGACCAGTGAGTCGATTGCCACTGAGGTGCAGCTCCTTGAGACGAGTCAAACTCCCAATCGCAGCAGGGATGCGGCCAGTGAGTGAGCAGTTGATCAGATATACCTGTGAGAGACTAGTCCGATTCCCTGCTTCCACTTGCATGGGACCTCTGAAGGAATTAAAGCTGAGGTCGATGCTTGTTAGACTCCTCGAACTCCAAATCTCCGCGGGGAGAGGACCAGAGAGTGAATTAGCGCTGAGGTCAAGCTGCGTCAGACGAGTCAATCTCCCGATCCCAGCAGGTAGCTCGCCATGCAACTTTGAATCGCCAAGAACAAGATAGGACAGGTTGCGGAGTTCTAGAAGCCAGTTGGGGAAGGTAGAGTTGAAGAGGTTGCCACAGAGATCGAGAATGGTCAACGTCGTGAGGTTGACATGGGAAAGAGAAGAGGGGAGGTCGGTGAGGCCACAGTATGGTAAATGTAGCTCCACCAGTGAGGACAACATGTTCACTGAGTGAAGCCAATCGTGGGAGGCCATGGAAAGGTTCACACCGCTCATGTCGAGGTATCTCAAGGAAGAGAGACGCGAGAGCCAGTGCAGGCGATCGCTCGATAAGCCATACGAATGGAGATCGAGCGAGCGGAGGCTGGACAGGTTGCCCAGCTGGGGCGGAATGGCTCCGCTGAAGTTGGACCAGGAGAGGTTGAGATACGTGAGCTTGGGGAAAGAGCCCAGGAAGGTGGGGATCGGTGACCCCCCGAAGTCATTGTGATTGAGATCCAAGCGATCCAAATGCGTTAAAGAGAGCAAGGACGGACTGATCTCACCCCGCAGAGCCGCCTGATTCGCCTCGACAGTCATGTCCTCCGAATTCTGGAGGTTGAGCTCCACGACGCGGCCTGTGGTGTCGTCGCACACCACGCCGTTCCATCTGCAGCAGTCTACTAGGCGACGCCACGAGGACATGCGGTGGGACGGATCTACGATGCGGGCTCTGAAGGTGAGGAGGGCGTCCCTCTCCACCTCAGTGCACCCCTTGGCCGACGCCGTGGTTGTGAGCACGAAGAGCAGAATGCTGGTGAGCCAGAGACGCGTGCTTCTCCTGGGATTGGCCATCTTTGATTGGTGAATGGCTACTTCTTTTATGGAGAAATCGCAGACGATGGAGGGCATGTATATATATTACACAGGAGGCGTCCGGTTGGCCAAAGGTCACACCTCGCATGCGAACAGCCACTGGGTCTGCATCCTGCATCTCATCCGTCCATCAGAGTGTGAGATGACATGAAGGGAAAGGTGAGACGTAGGATTGCAATGACCCGTTCGGATTAGAGAGTCCCGTTGGGTGTGGAAGATGGCCGATGTGACCTGAGAAGCTTTAAGTTCACGGGCGTAAGGGACGGGCGATGCTCCAGTAAATGTGGGGTGTCCCATCCGAAGACTAAGAGATATTTATCCTATCGCCACTTGGAATTTGTCCAACCTAAATGATTTTAGTTTGTCGATGAGTGAGCCATTCGCAATGCGGTGGTATCTTTCATGCTTACCTAATAAGTGACGCGAGATGATAAATAAAAATGTAACATAAAAAATAAATAAAAATGAAAATAAGAGAAACCAGCGATGTTATTTATGAGTTCTTCGTACCCAACACAAATAATTCAACGAGGGTGGAAATAAATGTTACTAATTACGTTTTATCGATAAGGACTTTTCAAAAACCTATGGGACGTATGTAAACGAATGCAATTATATCTATTTGTGTTACATAAATAATTTTAGAAATCAACTTTCCTCTATGAGCTTCCAGATTATAAATTTATCAAAAAATAAAATTTAATTTTACTTATTTTCTAAATGAGAGATCCTCAAACTATAAATAGCCAATGACTTTGAAATGTTCAAATAATTTTTTTTGATTTTTAATTTTTTTTGAAAAAACATTTGCTTTCGGACGGTCCCATCCTAAATATCTCTTTT
Source organism: Musa acuminata AAA Group (assembly GCF_036884655.1). Lineage (NCBI taxonomy): Eukaryota > Viridiplantae > Streptophyta > Magnoliopsida > Zingiberales > Musaceae > Musa > Musa acuminata. Next base: position 8,289,379 of record NC_088332.1, read on the forward strand.
GGTTGTTATTTTTTTTCTTTTTTATTTCGATAGTGATAGTCTTGTTCATTATCATCTCATTTTTTAGTGGACATTATCAAGTCCCAGATGTTTTCTCGCATTCAGGAGATTCGATCTTCCATAACAAGCTTAATTGTTTATTCGCTCCTATTATTCATATCATCATGATCTTCGACGTTGCTTACCTCAAAGGCTCTCTTACATATATGCTCTTCATTCTTCATCACTCATCTTATGCAAAATCTATAGTTTTTCACTTTCTTTCTACCCTATCTCGTTATTTTTTATTTATCATTGTCACATTCATCACTCATCTTATGCAAAATCTATAGCTTTTCACTTTCTTTCTACCCTATCTCGTTATTTTTTATTTATCATTGTCACATCTTTCTCTTTTCTCGCATTCAATATCTATTGCTTTAAATCTATCATCATTTCAACCTCATATTCATCTTTGTCCGTCAAACCAACCTCCCCTTGAATTATACTTGCATCTAGCTTATCCATCATCCACGAAAGGTCATGGTGAAAACATAATTAAACTTATTGTCAAAGATTGAGTCATCATGAAAGTGAGACAATTTTAAGATAACCGACAATGCTCATATGATGAAGGAGGTGACGATGACCAAGAGGACCATGTCTCGTATGAAAGGAGAAAAAACTATAAATAAGGCCGAGGAATATTTAGGATATTAAAAATAAATAAATAAATATTTCAAAATGAGGGTTTCATTGTAAAAGGAACTTAAAAACAGAGATGTTTTTAGAAAAATCACCCTTTGATTTTTCCTGTGCCTGAGAAATTATTGTGGTTGAATTTCTTATTATATATATATATATATATATATATATATATATATATATATATATATATATATATATGCTTTATTTTCTCCTCGAGTGTGGACACAGGACTAATTCATAGTCAATGCATCAATGTCGGAAAACATCTTCTTTTACATCAAATGCTGGAAGACCCATAGTGTAGTTGAACTTCAATATCAAGCGTCTGTTTTTGCCAGATCCGAATGCAGAACAACAAGTTTATGACTCTCGAAACCTTTCGTGAAGCGAAGACTCTGTAGGCTGCAGCAGCATGGAGACCACGGGCACCACAGCAGAGGAGGAGGACATTATACTGGTGAGAGTACAACCTGACGGATTCAGAGATTAATTCTACTATATTTCCACGGAACCTTCCAAACGAAAACGAGTGCCGTCGCCATCAGGCTCCAAGGAAAGCGCGTGGAAAGAGTCCAACGGTAGCGCAGTTTAGCAAGATGAATCCACCCTCCCCGGGGAAGTCTTCCCTTCACTCCTTTTTCATGTCGATCTGGAAGAAACCAATGACTGATGGCCTCGAAAGAGATAGATTCCCGAAATGTGGAGTAAATCAGGCTTATAACACAGAAGAAACTTGCATCACATTCAACCGGCCTTCCTTTGATTGCTGCGTCATGTCAATTTCGCATTCTTATCTTGACTGCCACATACGCTTTGTCGTACATTTTGTCCACCGTTGCAAAATAGAAGAGCCTCCAATCTTTCTTGAACAGCATGATCACGAACACACTCCATAAGCCGACCAAATATTCGGATTAGAGAGTCCCGTTGGGTGTGGAAGATGGCCGATGTGACGTGAGAAGCTTTAACTTCACCGGCGTAGCGGACCGGTGATGCTCCAGTAAATGTGGGGTGTCCCATCCGAAGACTAAGAGATATTATCCTATCGCCACTTGGAATTAGTCCAACCTAAATGATTTTAGTTTGTCGATGAGTGTGTCATTCGCAACGTGGTGGTATCTATCATGCTTACCTCCTAATAAGTGACGCGAGATGATAAATAAAAATATAACATAAAAAATAAATAAATAAAACACAAATAAAAATGAAAATAAGAAGAATCAACGATGTTATTTATGAGTTCTTGGTGCCCAACACAAATAATTCAATAACGATGGAAATAAATGTTACTTAATTACGTTTTATCGATAAGGACATTTCAAAAACCTATAGGATGTATGTAAATGGATGCAGTTATATATATTTGTATTACATAAATAATTTCAGAAATCAATTTTCCTCGATGAGCTTCCCTTTCATCCTATCAGAAATTTGTCAAAAAAAAATAAAATTTAATTTTACTAATTTTCTAAATTATAGATCTTAAAAAATAAATGGCCACATTATAGACTTGAAATTTCCAAATAAATTTTATTTGATTTTGAATTTTTTTTCTCAAAAAACCTTTCTTTCTACATGTTTCCCATCTTCAATGTCTCTTTTGATTGTTAAAATCTTTTTTTTCTTTCTTTTTGGCATTTGTTATTGTTATCATTTCCTCCTTTGAGTTTTCTCTCTTTCATCATAATTTATGTCTTCGCTCTTATCATTCATCATAATTTTCAACTTTGTCTACTTTCAAAGCTCTCTTACAAATATGTTCTTCGTTCTCCGTTACTCATCCTACTCCAAATTTATAGTCTTTCATTTCATTATTATTATTTTATTTATTATGATCATCTCTTTTTCCTCCCTCACCTTCGACATTTATTGCTTTGACTCATCATCATTTCAGCCTCATTTTCTTCTTTGTCCATCAAATCAATCCCTAAATTATATTCGTATGCAGTTTATCAATCATTATGTCATGACAAAAACAAGAATAGATTTATTATCAAAGATTAAATCTTTGTGAAAGCGAAACAACTCAAAATTAATCGATAATACTCATCCAAAGGAGGATGTGACGATAACCTTGAACGCCACATCCCATATGAAAAGAGACACATATAACTGAGGAACATTTAGGATATTAAAAATAAATAAATATTCTAAAAATGAGGGTATCATTGCAAAAATAAAAATAAAGAGAGAGATATTTTTAGAAAAATCACCTTTGATTTTTCCTGGGCCTGAAAAATTATTGAGGTTGAATTTAATTTCTTATATATATATATATATATATATATATATATATATATATATATATATATATATATATATATATATATATATATATATGTATGTGTGTGTGTGTGTGTGTGTGCACAGGACTAATTTATAGTTAATGCATCAATGTCGGAAAACAACTTCTTTTACATATAATGCTGGAAGACCCATAGAGTAGTTGAACTTCTATATCAAACGTTTGTTTTTGCCAGATACGAATGCAGAACAACAAGTGCATGACTATCGAAACCTTTCGTGAAGCGAAGACTATGTAGGCTGCAGCAGCATGGAGAACACGGGCACCACAGCAGAGGAGGAGGACATTATAATGGTGAGAGCACAATCTGACGGATTCAGAGATTAATTCTACTATATTTCCATGGAACCGTCCAAACAAAAACGAGCGTCGTCGCCATCAGGCTGGAAGGGAAGCGCGTGGAATTAGTCCAACGGTCGTGCAGTTTAGTAAGATGAATCCACCCTCCCCGGGGAAGTCTTCCCTTCACTCCTTTTTCATGTCGATCTGGAAGAAAGCAATGATGACTGATGGCCTCGAAAGAGATAGATTTCCGAAATGTGGAGTAAATCAGGCTTATAACAAAAAAGAAAATTGCATCACATTCGACCGGCCTTCCTTTGATTGCTGCGTCATGTCAATTTCGCATTCTTATCTTGACTGCCACATACGCTTTGTCGTACATCTTGTCCACCGTTGCAAAATAGAAGAGCCTCCAATCTTTCTTGAACAGCATGACCACGAACACACTCCATAAGCCGACCAAATATCCGAGCCCGGTACCAAAGTAAAATGACAGCACATGAGATCCTTGTTCGTACTCCTCTTCCGTCGAATCGACGTTGGGATCGTCGGAGCAACTCTTGGTCACCGGAGGTCCACAGAGATGGACATTTCCGATATAAATGGATGCATCATCCAGCGTCTGAAGTTGATTCCCCGATGGAATCGCTCCCGATAGATTGTTATAAGACAGATTCAAGTGGCTCAGAGAATTCAGCGCCGAAAAGCTTTGAGGAATGACTCCGGATAACTTATTGAATGATAGGTCCAGAGTTTCCAATGACTTCATAGCGCCCATTGTTTTCGGAATCATGCCTTCAAAACTATTTCTCGACAAATTCAATGTTTGAAGCGCAAAAAGAGAACCGATTTCCGGAGGAATCACTCCGCTCAGATCATTGTTCGAAAGATCTATGCTCTTCACAAATCGGAGAATGGTGGAGAAGCTGAACTCATCGCCCTTGGTAACCAGAGATATACTCTCGCTTGCCACGAAAGAGGATAACGCAAAATTCATAATGTTCGAAACCGTAGAAGCCATCGACTTTGACGCGGAGATCATCGCGCTGAAGTTGCCGAAAGAGTGCGGTACCGATCCCGATAGTCTGTTGTTGGAGAGATCGATGATTTGAAGATTACTAGATCGTCCAAGTTGCAGAGGAATATGGCCCGAAAACATATTTGAGCGCAGTAGGAGTACTTGCAGATTCCGTAAACTTTGTCCGATCCACGCTGGAATACTTCCCGAGAATTTGTTGTTGCCGAGATCAATGACAGCCAGCCGACTGCAATTTTTCAGCGACGAAGGAATACGTCCGAAGAGGCTGTTGTTGTTTAAGTGAAGGAACTGAAGGTTGCCCAAGTTTCCGATGGAGTCAGGAATCTTTCCTCGTAGCTTGTTGTTCGCCAGATTGACAAACAAAAGTTGTGATCCCTCCGGCCGACAACGCGGGATTTCTCCTGATATTTGATTGTTGGATAGATCAAGGGCATAAAGTTGCTGCAGGTCGCAGACGTAGGACGACGGTATGCTTCCATGAAGATAGTTGTGGGAGAGGAACAGGTAGCCCAACTGTGATGAGATGGTCGAGGGTAGCGATCCCGACAAAGAATTGCTGGACAAGTCCAGCGCTTGTAGGTTTGGTGGCAAAACAGGAATGCGACCTCGAAAGAGATTGGAGCTCAAATTCAAGAGCATCAAGGTGGCCATACTCTCCAAGGATGCCGGCAAAACTCCACCGATCTTATTGTGGGACAGATTTATGTCCATAATGGTGGAAGAAGAAGAATTCCAAAACCAATCAGGCAGTGTGTCTTCGATGCTTGTGTTGGACAGATCAATATCAGTGAGGAATTCCTGAGAACGGAGCCACCTGGGAAACGCGGGACCCAAGTCACAGGTATCAACTTTGATGGATTGAAGTTGAAAAGGGGGCACCCAGTCGTCGTCGAATCGGATGGTCAAAGGGTTGGCGTAAGCGTACAGGGCGACCAACTCGGTTAGGTTCACGAAATGGAGTTCGGACAAGGTGCCCTCCAGGGAGTTATCGGAGAGATCAAGGGTGGAAAGGTCGGAAAGCTTGCCGATCTCAACCGGTATCAGTCCGGAGAGTGAATTATGACCCAAGTCGAGCTGCGTTACGCTGGACAGATTCCCAATCTCGGCGGGGATTCGACCCGAAAGTGAATTGCCGCTGAGGCGTAATTCCGTAAGACTGGTCAAGCGCCCAATCTCGGCAGGGATGGAACCGACGAGGAAGCACTAAACGAGGTTTAGCTGCGACAGACTTGTCGTGTTCCCGATTTCAGGTAGAAGGGGACTCGTAAATGAATTATGGCTGAGATCAAGTGTGGTTAGACTGGCCAAACTCCAGAGATCGACAGGTATGGAACCGGAAAGCGAGTTGCCGCTAAGGTCGAGCTGCGCGAGACGAGTCAAGTTCCCAAACCCGGCAGGTACGGTGCCATACAATTCAGAATTGCTGATCGCGAGATAGGAGAGGCTACGGAGTTCAAAAAGCCAGCTGGGAAAGGTGGAGTTGAAGAAGTTGCCACGGAGATCGAGGGTGGTGAGAGCCGTGAGGTTGACGCGGGAAAGAGAGTCGGGGAGGGCAGTGAGACCACAGCCTGACAGATAGAGTTGCTGCAGGGAGGGCAGCTGGTTCACGGCTCGTAGCCAATCGGGAGAGGCCGTGCTGAGGTTCACAAAGTTCATTTGGAGGAATGTTAGAGAAGAGAGACGCGAGAGCCACTGTAGGTCGTCCCCCGCGTCGATCCTCAAGTTGTACGAGGACAGGCTCAGATAGCGGAGGGTTGACAGGTTACCCAGCTGGGGAGGAATGGCTCCGCCGAAATTGGAATAAGAGAGATCCAGATATCTGAGTCTCCCAAAAGAACCCAAGAACTTGGGGATTCGGGCGCCGCCGAAGTCGTTCTGAGTGAGATTCAAGCGACGCAAATGAGTTAGAGAAAGCAAAGATGGACCGATCTCACCCCCCAACACCGTCGAATTGTCGTAGTAAGCCTCCGCATTCTGGAGGTTGAGCTGCACGACGTGACCCGTGGTGTTGTCGCACACCACGCCGCTCCATCTGCAGCAGTCCACTGGGCGATGCCACGAGGACAAGCGGCGGGATGGGTCGAGGATGCCGGCTTTGAAGGCGAGGAGGGCGTCCCTCTCCGCCTTCATGCACCCCCTCGTCGTCGTCACAAGCGTCAAGAACAGAACGCTCATTAGGCAAGAGCAGCTCAGCGACGAATGGGATGGGCTTCTCGTGTCGCCCATGCTCTTTGGTGAACGAATGACCAGTAGGCTGCAGGCGGCACAGCGGAGAACATGTATATATGAATATAATATATAGAATGTGGTAGGTTGAACCATCGCTCTCCGCGATTACCAATGGATCCTCTTGTGAAATGACAGGTCCCTTCGTCTCCACCCGGCATCCCATGTGATCGAAGTAGTGAAAAAGGATACATATTATAACGTGAGTGCTAATCTTTTTCGTCCTTTCGTCCAACTTGGACTCGTAATCTAAAGATCATGGAAGCGCAGCTGCCAAGAAGGACGCACACGGAGTTGAGGTCAAAAAAGCTCCGAAGGCTAAAATGGCTTCAGCACTCGAGTCTCTTCCTAACTCTAAAGAACGGGCATGGCGTGTGCAAGGAATCCTGCAGGGGAGGACGAGAGTCCACAATGGTCCTCCCAATCGTGGAATGCCATATAGACTCACCGATCCTTGTCGAAGTTGACTCCGGTCGCCAAGCGGTTCGAGTCCCCCACCGCCCTGCCTTCGAAGAAGCTTCCACGGCTGCTGCGATCGGACTCGAAGTGACTTCTCCATCCTTTCTTCATCTCCTACTTTTTTATGGACGGGACGTGTGAGACTGCTACGGAAATGCCCCAACGTTGACTCGGTCAGTCTTCCTATTCCATAAGCATATGACGTGAAAGCATGACTGTTTACGTTAAGCGCATAATACCGTGGGATTTTTATGGCGGTATCGTCAGCATAGGTCTTGGCCAAGTCTCAGGTCATCGGATTAATGATTGAATCGGTGGACCGATATTTAATATTATTTTGAAAATAATATAATATATTGTAATATATTGAAAATATAAAATATATTATAATAATTCAATGCATTCTTCACAACAATATTATTACCAGCATGATTCAACAATTATGTTTTCCATCGTCATTTTACACACACAATATTTACAAAGATGAAACCAAAAAGAAGAGAGAGAGAGAGAGTTTGAAAAGCAACCATTGCCTGATCTCTAACACGATATCATCCTGCAAGATTCAAACTTACGATGGATACAACACACTCCCATTTTTGATGTCGTCTTCACCCTCAATCAGTTGTCGATGAAGCAATTCTTATCTTGATGGCAACATAAGCTTTATCGTATATTTTATCAACCATCTGAAAATACAAAACCCTCCAACTTTTCTTGAACAGCATGATGATAAATACGCTCCATGATCCAACCAAATATCCGAGCATGGTACTCAAATAATATGACGGCATAAAGGATCCATCTTTGTTGTTTTCTTTTGTCACATTGTTACTTTTAAGACTGTAACAACTCACGGTGAGGGGAGCTCCACATAGATATGCATTGCCAATATAAATGGATGTGTCATTGAGTGTTTGTAGTTGATTTCCCGAAGGAATAACTCCTGATAGATTGTTGTAAGACAGATTCAAGTGATTCAGAGAATACAGGTCTGACAAGCTTTGAGGAATGCCTCCGGATAACTTATTAAATGATAGATCCAGAGTTTCCAATGACTTCATGCCACCAATTGTCGCTGGTATTTGGCCGACAAAATTATTTCTTGATAGATTTAAAGTTTGGAATGTCGAAAGAGACCCAATTTCTACTGGGATTTCTCCCGTCAAATTATTGTTTGAAAAGTCTATAATATTGACAAGGTAAACAATGGTTGAAAAGACGAGACTTTTTCCCTTTATAGTTAGAGTGATGCTATCATCATAAGTGTCATCAAACAATGATCCATCCCTATAATATGCACCATAAACTAAATGTGGGTGTCGTTGCCTATAAGTTTTTGTTGCATTTAAATTACCGAAGGAGCTTGGAATTGTCCCTGATAAATTATTATTAGCAAGGTCGATAATATGTAGATGATGAAGTTGTCCAAGCTCTGAAGGAATGTTACCAAAAAACATATTTGAGCATAGCCGGAGCACCTCTAGGTTTTGAAAGTTTTGTGCAATCCACGTAGGTATGCTGCCTGAGAATTTATTATCGCCAAGATCAAGAAAAACTAGTCTACTGCAATTTTTCAATGACAAAGGAAGATGCCCATGTAGACTATCATTGTTTAAGTGCAAAGACCGAAGCTGAGTCAACTTTTCAATAGAGCTAGGAATTTCTCCCGAGAGCTTATTGTTTGCCAGATTAATGTAGAAAAGGAAGTTTGTCTCCTGCCAACACCAAGGGATTTCACCTGATATTTGGTTGCTTGATAGATCGAGGATAACAAGTTTTCTCAAGTCGCAGATAAAGGATGGTATACTCCCGCTAATATGGTTATACGATAGATCCAAGATTCCCAATTCTAATGTGAGAGAGATTGCTGACAACGGCCCTGAAAAAGAATTACTAGACAAATTCATATGACTCAAGTAAGGTGGCATACGAGGAATCGGGCCTTCTAACATATTGATACTTAGTTCCAAACCACTCAGGTGTGTCATATGCTCCAAGGAAGTTGGCAAAGTGCCGCTAATCTGATTTTGGGAGAGATTTATAGAAGAAGAAGAAGTGTTCCAAAACCAATCAGGCAAGGCATCCTCGATGCTTGTGTTCGACATATCCAAATCCTTAATGGAGTTTTGTGAACGGAGCCATCTTGGAAATGTAGGACCCAACATACAAGAATGAGGCATAATGGATTGGAGTTGAAAAGAAGGAATCCAATCATAGCCTACTGAGATGACTAGGGAGTTTTCGGATACATCAAGCTCGCTTAGTTTGGTTAAGTTAGCGAAATGGAGTGCAGACATGGTGCCCTCTAGGGAATTACTAGAGAGAGAGAGAATAGTGAGGTTGGAAAGCTTGCCGATCTCAATGGGTATGGGACCTGAAAGTGAATTATCACTAAGATAAAGCTCTGTTAGACCAGTCAAATTCCCAATCTCAGCAGGTATGGATCCAAAGAGTGAATTATCATTAAGATAAAGCTTTCTTAGACAAGTCAAATTCCCAATCCCAGCAGGTATGACTCCGAAGAGTGAATTATCACTCAGATCGATAAGTTTAAGACTATTACAAATTCCAATCTCAGTGGGTATGGGACCTGAAAGTGAATTATCACTTAGATGAAGTTCTCTTAGACCAGTCAAATTTCCAATCCCAGCAGGTATGGCACCATGAAACATAGAAAAACCGAGATCAAGATAAGAGAGGTTGCGGAGTTTCCATAGCCAGTTGGGGAAGGTGGAGTTGAAGAGGTTGCCATGGAGATCGAGAGTTGCCAGTGCTGTGAGGTTGACATGGGAAAGAGAAAAGGGGAGGTCGGTGAGGCCACAGTGTGTTAAATGTAGCTCCTCTAGCGAGGACAACATGTTCACTGCTTGAAGCCAATCGTGGGAGGCCACGGAAAGGTTCACACCGCCCATGTAGAGGTATCTCAAGGAAGAGAGACGCGAGAGCCAGTGCAGGCCATCGATCGTTAAGTCATGTAGTGAATTTAAGTCGAGAGAGCGGAGGCTGGACAGGTTGCCCAGCTGGGACGGAATGACTCCGCTGAAGTTGGACCAGGAGAGGTCGAGATAGGTCAACTTGGGAAGGGAACGCAAAAATTCCGGGATTTGGATCCCACCGAAGTCATTGTTGCTGAGGTTGAGGCGCACCAAATGAGTTAGCAGGAGCAAGGATGGTCTGATCTCACCTCCGATAGACGTCTCATAGTTATAAGGGTTGGAATTCTGGAGGTTGAGCTCCACGACATGGCCGGTTCTGTTGTCACAAACCACCCCGCTCCATCTGCAGCAGTCTACTCGGCCTTGCCATGATGACAAACGGCTGGAAGGATCCTTGACGATGCCGGTTTTGAAGTCGAGGAGGGCGTCCCTCTCGCCCTCTACGCACCCCTTCGTCGTCGGCGTTGTTGCCGCCGTGACCAATAGAATGCTCGTAAGCCAAAGCCCGAAAGAGTAGTGCCGTGGCACAGGGTGTGTGCTTCTGCTGCAAGAGGCCATGATGCTATTTGGTGAGTGCATAGTGTACTGAGATGGTAAGCGGTGGAGGACATGAATATATAGAATGGGTGTGGGGGCGTGATGGCCCTCCCACCCGCAACCCATCATAGACTCCTGTGAAACGTGAAGATTGATGCACTGGTCGCGATAGATAGATAAAAAAACTTGACTTTTGTGGGATTCGACTCCTGCTGGACCTGCAGTCCGTGCACCGTGCAGCTTACTCAAACTTGGTTTCTAACCTGCCTGGGTCTCAAAATTGGGGCTCGGTTCGCAAGAACGAAAGAGATTGATGCTGGAATTCAAACTTGAAAGATACGGCCATTTAATCGGCCTTGTTGGATTGCGTAGAATGTCTCACTCGGCTCGAATGCGATTGTGTGGAAACTAATTCATGGCTCCCTCATTCCACAAGGTTTGATTCTGATGTCTGCACATCGGAACGCATCATCTTCTTAGCCAAGATAAAATGTATGGAGGCGATGAATACCTTATTCTAGGGGTCGAAATGTCGCCATGACATGTCAAACGTCATCACGGAAGACAACGTGGATGAAGACTCCGACACACCGCAAACGATTCCTCACCCAAGATAACACGGTAAGCCATCGCTTTACATGTAGCGTCCTTCCGAAAGAGGGAGACTCAACGAAGTTTGTAGCGGAACGCACGCGTCGCTTTCACATGTGTGGAAGTCTTTGTTGGGAACCCAAAGGCACGCAACAAATTGATTCGTTGGAAACACGAGTGGTGAAGATGATGAGGATTTCCCACCATTTCTGTGATGAATTTTGTGGGTAATTGTTCCCACACGAGCGAAAGAAATGGCTGCATTTCTTTTTATCTCTTTCGTTTTCTACAAAATTGCACTTAAGATTATGCGTAGAGATAGTCATCGTCAACCTAGCGATCCGTATCTTGATTGCTACATAAACTTTGTCATATATGTTATCCATAACTTGGAAGTAGAAGATCCTCCGATCGTCAAAAGTGTCAAAGAAGTAAGAATAGGTTTTGTTAGTTCTTGCGCGCGTATGTAACAACAAAGCAAAGACCGATGGTCTTGAAAGAGATTTGCGAACTAAGATACTGTTCTTGGAAGGACATGGCCAATCAATGGCCCTCCTCAGATTGGGTTCCACACTGGCTCTACTCCAAAGCCTTGTTTGACCTGCCGTTCATCGCACACAATCTTCCGGGCTATTACTTTGCTGCTTCAATAATTCGTAAAAAAGATAATTGAAAATTAGATGCAAGAGATGGGAGTTTAATTTTTGTTCAACATCATCATCATCACATCTTTCATTCTTAATTGTGAATTCATATGTAATTTTAGACTATATAAAGGCATCGAAATAAGCCCATTCTCTGTCTTTACCCATCGCCTCAGCCTCGGTGGGATCCCTCCCGTGGCGGCTACCTTTCACGCAAGCACCGCAATGGTAAGTTGGGCTGCTCGCTCTACTTGCAGTCTATCGAGTAAACATCGATACGAATCGTCGATGCGACTTGGTGCATCGGAAGATGGATTTCCGAAACGTGGAGTAAATCTTGATTTCGTGATGGCAAAGGAGAGAAGCCACATCCAAACCGTGAGATCGTCACTGCAAAATGCCAAAGGAACCATGCAATGGATCGCCAAGGACGTCGTAGTACAACAGACAGCGATCATACACCCTAAAAACAATGGCTCATCACAGCGCCCAACGATCAACGATGCGAAATATCAAGAACACCATGTGATCACCGACGACATTGAAAATAATCTGTGCAGAATGGTGATCTTTATATCACACTTCGGCTAAGGAACCACTCGTAGCGAAAACTGATAACAATGTTAAATCAGTGCAGTTTTGTCGTCCGATGGTGCCTGTTTATGCGAGAGAGATCTGTGCGGTCAATGATGGAAGAAGAAGGATTCCCAAACCAGACGAGTTGTTCTCGATGCCTCCTACATCGGAACAGAAAAAGAGTTTGAGATTAACATTTCATAATCTTCGAATCGAGATCATTTTTGACAGATGAAGTGGATCAAACTTATACAACGAAAGAAACTTGCATCACATTCGACCAGCAGCGCCATGCCAATTTCGCATTCTTATCTTGATTGCCACATAAGCTCTGTCGTACATCTTGTCCATCGTTGCAAAATAGAAGAGCCTCCAATCTTTCTTGAACAGCATGATCACGAACACACTCCATAAGCCGACCAAATATCCGAGCCCGGTACCAAAGTAAAATGACAGCACATGAGATCCTTGTTCATACTCCTCCTCCGTCGAATCGACGTTGGGATCGTCGGAGCAACTCTTGGTCACCGGAGGTCCACAGAGATGGACATTTCCGATATAAATGGATGCATCCTCCAGCGTCCGAAGTTGATTCCCCGATGGAATCGCTCCCGATAGATTGTTGTAAGACAGATTCAAGTGGCTCAGAGAATTCAACGCCGAAAAGCTTTGAGGAATGACTCCGGATAACTTATTGAATGACAGATCCAGAGTTTCCAATGACTTCATGCCACCAATTGCCTCTGGAATTTGGCCGACAAAATTGTTTTTTGATAGATTTAAAGTTTGTAGTGCTGAAAGAGACCCAATTTCTACTGGGATTTCTCCTGTCAAGTTATTATTTGAAAGGTCTATAATGTTGACAAGGTAAAGAATGTTTGAAAAGATGAAATTGTTTCCCTTTGTAGTCAAGGTGATGCTATCATCATAAATGTCACCAAAAGGTGCCGAAAGAGGACAATCCCTTATCGATGCACGATAAACCAGTGGTACGTTTTGGCAAGTCAATTGTCGTCGCCAATAAGTCATTGCTGTATCTAATCTGCCAAAGGAGCGTGGAATTGGCCCTGATAACTTATTATTAGCAAGGTCGATAACATGTAGATAGAAAAGTTGTCCAAGCTCTGCAGGGATGTTTCCGGAAAACATATTTGAGCATATCCGGAGTACCTTTAGGTTTCGAAAATTTCGTGCAATCCATGTAGGTATGCTACCCGATAATTTATTATCGCCAAGATCAAGAAAAATTAGTCTACTGCAACTTTTCAATGACAATGGAAGATGGCCATGCAGACTATTATTGTTTAAGTGCAAAGACTCGAGTAGCGTCATTTTTCCAATAGAGCTAGGAATTTCTCCCGAGAGCTTATTATTTGCCAGATTAATGTAGGAAAGGAAGTTTGGCACCTGCCAACAACAAGGGATTTCACCTGATATTTGGTTGTCCGATAGATCGAGAATATGAAGTTGTCTCAAGTCACACATAAATGATGGTATACTCCCGTTAATATGGTTATGTGAGAGATCCAACAGTTCCAATTCTAGTGGGAGAGAGATTGATGGCAACGATCCCGAAAAGGAATTATTATACAGATACAAATAACGCAAGTAAGGTGGCAAACGAGGAATAGGGCCTTCAAGCAAATTCATACTTAGTTTCAGAGTGGCTAGGTTTGTCATTTGCTCCAAGAAAGTTGGCAAAGTACCATTAATCTGATTTTGGGAGAGATTTATAGAAAAAGCGGAAATGTAACAAAACCAATCAGGCAAGACGTCCTCGATGCTTGTGTTCGACAAATCCAAATTCTCAATGGAGTTCTGTGAACGGAGCCATCTTGGAAATGCAGGCCCCAACTTACAAGACTTCAGTTGAATGGATTGGAGTTGAAAAGGAGGAACCCAATTATAGTCTACTGAGATGACTAGGGAGTTTTCGGATAGATCGAGCTCACTTAGTTTGGTTAAGCGAGCGAAATGGAGTTCAGACACGGTGCCCTCTAGGCAATTAGTAGAGAGAGAAAGAACGGTGAGGTTGGAAAGCTTGCCAATCTCAATGGGTATGGGACCTGAAAGTGAATTATCGTTAAGACGAAGCTCTCTTAGACCAGTCAACTTCCCAATCCCAGCAGGTATGACTCCGAAGAGTGAATTATGATCAAGATAAAGCCCTCTTAGACCAGCCATATTCCCAATCTCAGCAGGTATGGGTCCAAAGAGTGAATTATGATCAAGATAAAGCAATCTTAGACCAGTCAAATTCCCAATCCCAGCAGGTATGGGTCCAAAGAGTGAATTATCACGCAGATCGATAAGTTTTAGACTATTACAAATTCCAATCTCAGTGGGCACGGGACCTGAAAGTGAATTATCACTAAGATGAAGTTCTCTTAGACCAGTCAAATTTCCAATCCCAGCAGATATGGCACCATGAAGCATAGAAGAACTGAGATCAAGATAAGAGAGGTTGTGGAGTTTCCATAGCCAGTTGGGGAAGGTGGAGTTGAAGAGGTTGCCATGGAGATCGAGAGTGGCCAGTGTCGTGAGGTTGACATGGGAAAGAGAAGAGGGGAGATTGGTGAGGCCACAGTCTCGTAAATGTAGCTCCTCTAGTGAGGACAACATGTTCACCGCTTGAAGCCAATTGTGGGAGGACATGGAAAGTTTCATTAAGCTCATGTCGAGGTATCTCAAGGAAGTGAGACGCGAGAGCCAGTGCAGGCCATCGATCGTTAAGTCATATAGTGAATTTAGGTCGAGATAGCGGAGCCTGGACAGGTTGCCCAGCTGGGGAGGAATGGCTCCGCTGAAGTTGGACGAGGAGAGGTCGAGATACGTCAACTCGGTAAGGGAACCCAAAAATTTCGGGATTTGGATCCCACCGAAGTCATTGTAGCTGAGGTCGAGGCGCTCCAAATGAGTTAGAAGGAGCAAGGATGGTCTGATCTCACCTCCGATAGACGTCTCATAGTTATAAGGGTTGGAATTCTGGAGGTTTAGCTCCACGACATGGCCGGTTCTGTTGTCACAGACCAGCCCGCTCCATCTGCAGCAGTCTACTCGGCCTCGCCATGATGACAAACGGCTGGAAGGATCCTTGACGATGCCGGTTTTGAAGTCGAGGAGGGCGTCCCTCTCGCCCTCTACGCACCCCTTCGTCGTCGGCGTTGTTGCCGCCGTGAACAAAAGAATGCTCGTAAGCCAAAGCCCGAAAGAGTAGTGCCGAGGCATAGGGTGTGTGCTTCTGGTGCAAGAGGCCATGATGCTATTTGGTGAGTGCATAGTGTACTGAGAGATGGTCGGCGGTGGAGGACATGTATATATAGAGTGGGTGTGGGGGCGTGATGGCCCTCCCATCCCCAACCCATCGTAGACTCCTGTGAAACGTGAAGATTGATGCACTGGTAACGATGGAAAGATAGAAAGACTTTTGACTTTTGTGGGATACGACTCCTGCTGGACCTGCAGTCCGTGCACCGTGTAGCTTCCTCGAACTTGGTTTCTACCCTGCCTGGGTCCTAAAATTGGGGCTCGGTTCGCAAGAACGAAAGAGATTGATGCTGGATTTCAAACTTGAAAGATACGGCCATTTATTCCAGGGGTCGAAATGTATGGAGGCGAAGAATACCTCATTCCAGCGTTGGAAATGTTCGCCACCACATGTTAAACGTCATCACGGAAGACAAAAGTGTGGATGAAGACTCCGACCCACCGCAAACGATTCCTCACCCAAGATAACACGGTAAGCCATCGCTTTACATGTAGCGTCCTTCCGAAGGAGGGAGGAGACTCGACGAGGTTTGTTGCGGAACGCACGCTTCGCTTTCACATGTGTGGAAGTCTTTGTTGGGAACCCAATGGCACGCAACAAATTGATTCGTTTGACACACAAGTGGTGAAGATGATGAGGATTTCCCACCATTTTTGTGATGAATTTTGTGGGGAATTGTTCCCACAGGAGCGAAAGAAATGACTGCATTTCTTTTTATCTCTTTCGTTTTCTACAAAATTGCTTTTTTTTTTGTTTTCCCTTCAAAATTAATGATTTCGTACTTATTTAAATTTAACTTGATTATGCAACTCTTATTACCTAATCACCAATAAAGATATAGATTTACAACGCAAATGGATGGATCCCAAGTTGATTCCCATATGCTTTTGTTCCCGAGAGATCATCCTGGCTAACACGCAAATGGACGGATGGGATGCACTGAGCTACCTTTGACTCCGTGAGTTTTCGAAATCATCACACAACCATCTAATCGACAAACCATTCCCGCAGCCAATCATTAAAAAAACAATACTAGCCGTATAATATTTGTAATATTTCCAAGCATCAAATGAACAAGTATAAAAAATAAAAAATAAAAGCTTGCGATTATGCATTACATAACATTTAAAATATGAAGTAGGGATATTCGAATGCATTGACCTTTAATCCATCGTCAACCTAGCGATCCGTATCTTGAATGCTACGTAAATCTTGTCGTACAAGTTATCCATCACTCGGAAGTAGAAGATCCTCCAATCTTTCTTGAAAAGAATAATGATAAATACGCTCCATAATCCGACCAAATATCCGAGTGCAATGCTGAAAGTAAATGATAGCACATCAGATTCTGTTTCGTTTTCTTCTTCTACGAAATCGACATTAGTCTCGTTGACGCAACTCTTGGTAACCGGAGGTCCACAGAGATACGCATTGCCGATGTAAATGGATGCATCATCGAGCGTCCGAAGTTGGTTCCCTGATGGAATGACTCCTGATAGGTTGTTGTACGACAAATTCAAGTGGCTCAGAGAATCTAGCGCTGAAAAGCTTTCGGGAATGACGCCAGATAACTCATTGAATGACAGATCTAATGTTTCCAATGACTTCATCCGACCGACCGCTGCAGGAATCGTGCCGCCAAAACTATTTCTGGATAAATTTAAGGTTTGCAGTGCAAAAAGAGAACCAATTTCCGTAGGAATCACTCCGGATAGCTCGTTATCTGAAAGGTCGATGCTTTTCACGAGATTGAGAATGGTCGAGAAACTGAACTCATCTCCCTTCGTGACCAGAGATATGCTTTCGCTGGCCACAAAAGAGGATAGCACAAACTCTACATTGTTTGATATCGTAGAGGACATCGACTTGGAGATAGAGATCATTGCACTGAAATTGCCAAACGAGGGCGGCACTGTCCCCGACAGTCTGTTATTGGAGAGGTCGATGATCTGAAGATCTCTCAGCTGCCCGAGTTGCATAGGAATATTGCCTGATAACATATTCGAGCGCAGTCGAAGCACCTCCAGATTTTGCCAGCTCTGTCCGATCCATGTCGGTATGTCCCCAGAAAATTTGTTGTCGCCGAGATCAATAATAGCTAACCGAATGCAATATCGCAACGACGGCGGAATACGTCCGGAGAGACTGTTGTTGTTTAAGTGCAAGAACTCGAGGTTGCTCAAGTTTCCGATGGAGTCAGGAATTTTCCCCCACAGCCTATTATTCGCCAGATTGACGAAGAATAGTTTCGTTGCCTCCTGCCTGATGGGGATATAAACAGGAATAACCTTTGTATAGGAACAAATACTAGAAGACCAAAATACGCAGCGAAATAAAATGGAAACACAATCAAACAGAACACCAAGATATACGTGGAAAACCCCTTCAATGTGAAGGGTAAAAACCACGGGGCAAACTAGAGATAATCCACTATGAGAATAATGAATATACAAATCTCAATCTCTTGCCCAAAACCCAAGCAACAACCACAAGAGAATAACTGGGATACAAGGATCACGTTACTGCCCACAATATCTAAAACCTCCCAAGTAATCACAGCAAGAGCCTACTGTAGATTTGATCTAACCTGAGATGAGAACACTGCTAGATGATTGTGAACAGTCTCTCTGCGTTGTCCTTGTCTTCTTCCCTTTCTTTCTCTTCCTCTTCTGCCTTGTTCTCCTTCTTCTCTTTGGAATCTCGTCGCTGCAAAGATCTGCCTCGTTGCTGCCTTTTTATAGCTTTAATCTGCCTCTAAAACGCAGCCACCACACCCCCCTAATCTTAATTAGGGTTAGGTTAAGAGGGGGTGTGAGCTGTGGGCTGATAAAGCCCACATGGGCTGAATATGGGCCATCAGCCCAACAACCTCCCCCTTCAGCCCATAAGGGAGGCTGTCCCATGACTCCTCAATGTGAAGCCATACCGACCAACTGTCGGCATATCTCCTGTCTTTCTTTTGTTAAGGTCTTCGTCAACATGTCTGCTCCGTTGTCATCTGTATGAATTTTCTGAAGCTGCAACTGCTTCTCTTCAAATACATTTCGAATCCAGTGGTATCTGACATCTATATGCTTTGACTTAGAATGAAACATTGGGTTCTTACACAAATGGATGGCACTCTGGCTGTCACAATGCACCACATAATTTTCCTGTTTCAGCCCCAATTCTTGTAAGAATTCTTTCATCCATAACATTTCTTTGCATACCTCTGTAGCAGCAATATATTCTGCTTCTGTGGTGGAGAGAGCAATACACCTTTGTAACCTGGATTGCCATGACACAGCTCCCCCTGCAAAAGTAAGTACATAACCTGAAGTAGACTTCCTCGTATCTATATCTCTTGCCATATCTGCATCTGTGTAACCTGTTAACGCAGGTGGTCCACCTCCAAAGCTTAAACAAACCTTAGAGCTCCCTCTGAGATATCTAAAAATCCACTTCACTGCTGCCCAGTGCTCTTTGCCTGGATTTGCAAGAAATCTGCTAGTAACACCCACTGCATATGCGATGTCCGGCCTCGTACATACCATTGCATACATTAAACTTCCAACTGCTGAAGCATAAGGAACCTTTTGCATTTTCTCCTTCTCCTCATCACTTGACGGACTCTGTTCTGAGCACAACTTGAAGTGACCTGCAAGAGGAGAACCAACTGGCTTAGCATTGCTCATACTAAATCTTTCCAATACCTTCTCGATGTATTTCTCCTGTGACAACCAAATCTTCTTGTTTTTCTTGTCACGAGAAATCTGCATGCCTAGTATTTGCTTTGCTGGCCCCATGTCCTTCATTGCAAAAGACTCACTCAGTTCCTTCTTCAACCTATCAATTTTAGACATATCTTTTCCAAGAATAAGTATGTCATCAACATAAAGTAAGAGAATAATAAAATTCTCACCAAACCATTTGATGTACACACAATGATCTGAAGCCGTTCTTTTGTATCCATTTTCTGTCATAAATGAATCAAACTTTCTGTACCACTGTCTTGGAGCTTGCTTTAGCCCATACAAGCTCTTCTTCAACTTGCAGACAAAATTATCTTTACCTTTGACTTTGAAGCCTTCTGGTTGCTCCATATAAATTTCCTCCTCCAAATCACCATGAAGGAAAGCTGTCTTCACATCTAACTGCTCAACCTCCAAGTCCTGGCTAGCAGCAATACCAAGAGCAACACGAATAGAAGACATTTTAACAACAGGAGAAAATATCTCTTCAAAGTCAATACCTTTCTTTTGACCAAAGCCTTTCACAACCAATCTAGCTTTGTACTTTGGTTGAGAACAATATTCTTGAGTCTTCAACCTAAAAACCCACTTGTTCTTCAAGGCCTTCATTCCATTTGGTAACAGCACCAAATCATAAGTGTGGTTCTTCTGAAGAGCATCCATCTCTTCTTGCATAGCAACTAACCACTTCTCTTTCTGCTCACTCTCAACTGCTTCCTGGTAACTCTCTGGTTCACCTGCATCAGTAAGCGTCACATACTCATCTGTAGAGTATCTTCTGGAAGGTTGACGTTGTCTAGAAGATCTTCTCAACTGAGGTTCTGCGGGAACTTGCTCTCCTACTTCTTCTTGCTCAACATGTCCTACAGGTAAATCAATATCAGGCTCTACACTATTTTCCTGCACATCTCCCCCATCACCCTGATATACTGGATGAATAACTGGGTCACAATCTGCTAATCCTTCTACAGAAGTCTTGGCTGGTGCCTTCTTCTTCAAATCCTCAAAGGTTTGATCCTCAAAGAAGACCACATCTCTACTCCTGAACACCTTCTGCTTTTCTGGATCCCAAAGCCTGTAACCAAACTGATCATGTGAGTAACCAAGAAAAATACATTCTTTAGACTTACCATCTAGCTTGGACCTCTCATTATCTGGAACATGTGCAAATGCACGACAACCAAACACTCTCAAATGCCTGTAGGAAACATCTTTCCCTGACCATACATGCTCCGCAACATCACCATCTAGGGCTGTACATGGTGATAAGTTGATCACATCAACTGTAGTCCTCAAAGCCTCATCCCAAAACCTTTTGGGTAGCTTGGCCTGTGAAAGCATACATCTGATATTTTCCATGATGGTGCGGTTCATCCTCTCTGCAATTGCATTATGCTGAGGTGTACCAGGAACTGTCATCTCATGTTGGATCCCATGCGACCTGCAATAGTCATTAAACAATCCCATATACTCACCACCATTATCTGATCTTATGCATTTCAATTTCCTTTCTGTCTCCCTTTCAACCCTGGCAT
This sequence comes from Musa acuminata AAA Group, assembly GCF_036884655.1. Classification (NCBI taxonomy): domain Eukaryota; kingdom Viridiplantae; phylum Streptophyta; class Magnoliopsida; order Zingiberales; family Musaceae; genus Musa; species Musa acuminata. Next base: position 8,310,198 of record NC_088332.1, read on the forward strand.
GAAACTCTTTGAAGACATTAATAACCTGATCTTTGGTCTTCAAAGCATAAGCCCAAACTTTCCTGGAAAAATCATCTATAAAAGTGACAAAATAAAGTGCACCACTTATACCAAGAACATCAACAGATCCACCAGGAGTTTTTGTCCTCAAAGGACCACATACATTTGTATAAACACGGTCTAAGACATGCATTTTTCTAGACAAAGCAGCACTAGCAAATGAAACTCTATGTTGTTTACCAGCCAAACAATCAATACAAGGGTTCAGATGTATACCTCTGAGATCTGGTAATACCTCTCTCTTGGAAAGAGCTTGCAGCCCCTTCTCGCTCATGTGTCCCAATCGCCTATGCCACAACTCCATACTGAAGTCTTTCTCTGTAGCATTTAACTGCTCACCATAAGCTTTAGCCTGCAACCTGTACAAAGTATGACATTTCTTTCCATTAGCTATAACAAGAGAACCCTTACTGAGCTTCCATTGCCCTCTGTGAAATCTGCTTTCATACTCTTCATCATCTAGTCTTCCAACTGAAATTAAATTTAGCCTCAAGTCAACCACATGCCTCACATCCTTAAGTACCAACTTACAGCCAAGGTTGGTCTTTAAATGGATATCACCCATGCCAATGATGTCTGCTGTGCCATAGTTGCCCATCTTGACAACACCAAAGTTTCCAGACCTGTATGTAGCAAAAAACTCCCTCCATGGTGTAGCATGATAAGAAGCACCTGTGTCAATCACCCACTCAAGATCCTGACACACACAAGAAAAAATATCATCAGAAGGAGACAAAATCAAATAATCACCACCCTGCACTGTAGCTGTAGTATTATCCTTTGACTCTGTAGACTCCACTTCTTTTCCCTTTTTCTTGTTCTTCTTAGGTTGCTTACATTGGTTCTTGTAATGTCCTTTCTCACCACAGTTATAGCAAACAATATCTTTTCTTGATCTTGACTTGCTCCTACCCATACGTGAACTACTTCTAGACTTTGACCTTCCTCTGTTCTCTGAGATAAGTGCCTGTGAATCATTCTGAGATGTTGCCGAACTCTTTCTTCTCAACTCCTCATTCAACAAACTGCTTGTTACTTGACTCATAGTGACAATACCATCTGGCGCAGAATTACTAAGGGAAACCACCAGTGTCTCCCAACTTTCTGGTAATGAACTGAGAAGTAACAATGCCTGCAACTCATCATCAAGAGACATTCTCATAGAGGATAACTGGTTAGTAATACTCTGCATTTCATTCAAATGCTCAGCAATAGAAGCACCCTCTCTATATTTTAGGTTCACAAGTTTTCTGATCAAAAAAGCTTTGTTGCCAGCTGTTTTTCTTTCATAGAGACTTTCCAATTTTTTCCAAAGAGAATATGCAGAAATTTCAGTAGAAACATGGTGAAATACACTATCATCAAGCCATTGTCTAATAAATCCAATTGTTTTTCGATCTAACCTCTTCAACTCATCATCTATCATAGTTGTAGGTTTTGCACTATCCCCTTGCAAAGGTCCATACAAATCTTTGCAATACAAGAGATCTTCCATTCTTGGTTTCCATATCATCCAATTATTTCCATTCAAACTAATCATGCGAGAAATATTACTGGCCTCCATGTTCAAATACAAAAATTAAATTACCAAAACCCCGCTCTGATACCAGTTGATGGGGATATAAACAGGAATAACCTTTGTATAGGAACAAATACTAGAAGACCAAAATACGCAGCGGAATAAAATGGAAACACAATCAAACAGAACACCAAGATATACGTGGAAAACCCCTTCAATGTGAAGGGTAAAAACCACGGGGCAAACTAGAGATAATCCACTATGAGAATAATGAATATACAAATCTCAATCTCTTGCCCAAAACCCAAGCAACAACCACAAGAGAATAACTGGGATACAAGGATCACGTTACTGCCCACAATATCTAAAACCTCCCAAGTAATCACAGCAAGAGCCTACTGTAGATTTGATCTAACCTGAGATGAGAACACTGCTAGATGATTGTGAACAGTCTCTCTGCGTTGTCCTTGTCTTCTTCCCTTTCTTTCTCTTCCTCTTCTGCCTTGTTCTCCTTCTTCTCTTTGGAATCTCGTCGCTGCAAAGATCTGCCTCGTTGCTGCCTTTTTATAGCTTTAATCTGCCTCTAAAACGCAGCCACCACACCCCCCTAATCTTAATTAGGGTTAGGTTAAGAGGGGGTGTGAGCTGTGGGCTGATAAAGCCCACATGGGCTGAATATGGGCCATCAGCCCAACACTGCCAACACTGAGGGATTTCTCCGGATATCTGGTTGTTCGATAGATCGAGAGCATAGAGTTGCTGCAAGTCGCAGATGTCGGATGGTATGCTTCCCCGAAAATAATTGCGGGAGAGGAATAAGTATGCCAAGAACGGTGACAGGGTCCATGGAAGCGAACCGGACAAAGAATTGTTCGATAGGTCCAGTGCTTGTAGGTTCGATGGCAAAGCAGGAATGTGACCTCGAAGCGTATTGGAGCTCAAATTTAAGAACATCAAGCAGGACATGCTCTCCAAGGACGCTGGCAGAGTGCCACTGATTTGATTGTGGGAGAGGTTGATATCCATGATGCTGGAAGAAGAAGAATTCTTCCAGAACCAAAGGGGTACCGCGTCTTGGATACTCGTGTTGGACATATCCAAATCCATGATGGATTTCTGGGAACGAAGCCACGTGGGAAACGTAGGGCCCAATTTAATGGCGTCCAATTTAACGGTCTGGAGTTGAAACGGCGGGACCCAGTTGTGGTGGAATCGCATGGCCAAGCGGTTGTCGTACAGGCACAGGACGATTCCTTGGTGATCAAATTGTTGATTCTTAAAATAGGCTCTAATTTAAGACACAATGATCCAATGACTCATTTCCTCTCTATCTTACTAAATATTCGCCATGATCTCAACACAAATGTATGGTGCAGTGTAGACTTCTTACTTTATATGTTTTATGAGATTTTCTACTATATAAATAATCTCATCATCCAGTTGAGTATTCCAAGTTGTGCAAATGAAGTTATTTAGGGAACACTTGTTCTTCACTGGGAACTTAAAAGCTGAAAAAGAAAATTAGATAAATTTAAGTTAGGTATAAAATGGATCTGCACAAGTTAATTCAAATTACTAAAAGAAGGCAACATATTCATGTTAAGCACAAAAGTTGGACATCTTGGTATTCCACGTGCTAGTCATAGGTGCCCAGCAAGCCAATCACGTGAGTGATGGCACGTGTGACTTGATACAGAATCTTTTTGCTTATTATATTTTGGCGTATATCACTTTATAACTATTGCATAAATGCATATATATTGTGATGTCCTTGGATTTGTGCAATGGGAATCGGATCGTGATGAGATCACGATAATGAGATCGATTCACCTTTAAATACATATCCTAAATAATCCCGGTCATAGGTTACTCGAGAGGGACATCGTGATAACCGGATAGACTGGTGTGCTGTATACCCGTCCATATGATGGATGCAGCTGGTCTCATAGCTGCTCGTGTAGGGACACTAGGGATACAGTACAGGTGCTCATTGGAGAATGAGTTCACTGATTGATCCGCTTACGGAATGCTGGATGGTTGATGATGCCTTATTGTCAGACAGCGATTCCATAGTCCTAGTGGTGTATCTGGTCCTTAGACTTGAGACACCAAGGATGTCCTGTTTGAGTGCTCCACTCTTTGATACCAGACTTATAGGTTTGACTGTTCTCAGATCTAGTACAGCTGGTCATTGGGAGTGGTAGTCGACCTTACGAGGACTATTGAGTGTCGACAGAGGATCATCCACTCTCGGCGTCATGAGAGGAATATCCTATGTGTTCTTGCTCAGACAAATCCCTGGCCAGGGTCATTCGGGTTGAGAGAGAAAGAGTTCTCCGGGAGAATCCGATTAGAGCAAGACTCGAGTAGAAACCGTATGGGTCTGACAGCACCATGCTCGATATACGGTCTCTGGGATATTAGATGGATGAGAGACTATAGGTACATGGTAACTGAGGACAGACAGGTCCAATGGATTGGATTCCCCTGTATCGTCTGGGGACTACGGCGTAGTGGCCTAGTACTTCCGTAGTCGATGAGTCGAGTGAATTATTACAGAGATAATAATTCACTAAGTTAGAAGGAGTTCTGACAGGTATGACTCACGGCCAGCTCGATATTGGGCCTAGAGGGTCACACACATATGGTAGGCATTGCGATGACTAGAGGTTCGGATATGAGATATCCGACGGAGCCCTTGTCTTATTGGATGCAGATCCAATACCCACTAGGAAAAGGACCCATTAGGGTTTTGACACGGGATCTCTATAAATAGGAGGGATTCACAGCCTCATAGGCTAGAGTCTTTGCTTGCCCTTCCTATTCTCCTCTCCCTCTCCACCTCAGAGTAGGCCTGGAGTTTTGAGGAGCGTCGTCGCAACCCTACTGTGTGGATCACCGCTAGAGAGGAGGACGCTTGACCTCCTTCACCCTCTCCTAAGGATCTGCAAGGAAACAGGGATATACGATCTCCCTAGGTAACACAATCTCTATACGCAGTTTTGTGTTTTTGCGGATTTTTTCGCACCAATCTTCGCACGACGACGAACATCTTTTTGGGAATCGGGGATTTTTGTTTTCTTGTTCTTCCGCTGCGCATATGATGTCGCCCCCAATGATTTCCCAACAGTGGTATCAGAGCCAGGTTGTTCGTGCGAATGATTGGTTTTGAACTGCGTGTATTGTGTTTAGGAAGAAAATTGACGTCAAAATCGTTGACGCAAAAGCGAGGAAGGGCAGCGACAGTTGCTGCCCTCGATCTGCATGCCTGCAGCCACCTGCAGCGGCAGCCGCAGCCGCAGCCAGGCAGCACAGCAGCCGGCCGGCGGCCTGCTTGAAGCAGGCTTCGGCCGGCGGGGCTGGCAGCGTGGGCTGAGGCACCGCAGGGCAGAGCCGCGGGCAGAGGCGCCGCGGGGCAGCAGCGCGGGCTGAGGCACCGCAGGGCAGCGGCGCCTGTGGCCGCTGCTCCCACGGGCAAAAACCCCGCAGGGGCGGCCGCCAGCGAGGCAGCACCGCCTGCGGGCGCTGCCTCGCCGGCAGAACTGCCCGCGGAGGTGGCGACGCCCGCAGGCGAGGGCAGCGCCCCGCCCCTCGCCGCACAGGCCGCCGCCGGCAGGGTGGCGGCGGCGGCAGCAGCGAAAAGGGGAAAGGGCATTAGGGTTTTCTGGAAAAAAGACAGTTTTGCCCCTCGGAATTTGAGAAATTCCAGTTTCTGTCTTTTGTCCAAATTACGAAAATACCCTTAGGAATTGAGAAATTCCCTACATGTCCCTGATTTCAGAAAAATATTAATTAATTAAAAGGTTTAGTTGATTATTATTTTTATTATTATCTAGTAGTCCTACATGATGATGATTAGTTATACATGTGATGTATGATGTGTGGACGGATGATCATGGACCGTGTGATGTGTGTACTTGTGATTATTATTATTGAGGTCTGCGAACCTCCATTATATTTCTCGTTTATTGTCGGGCCTGCGTGCCTATGATTAAGTTGTAATCACATGAGGAGGCGCAGCGGGAGCGTGGATGCGACAGCGGGACCCACGAGACGGACGATCGTGATGCATGGAGATGCATCAAGATGTCGACGAAATCGACGAGGACGAGATGGACGATCACAGGGCATGGAGATGCACCGTTGCACACATAGATCTTGATGTGAGTGATTAGGCCTACTGGCTCGGGCCTAATCATATTAGGTTGTGGTCCATGATCATCTGATGTGATTGATTATACAAATACTAGATATGTATATATATTTGCATGCGATGTAGATATATATTAAATATGTATATGTGTGACATGTCATATTAGGAGACCAAATTATAGAAACATCTCTCGATAATATTAAGTCGGTAAACGTGAGGTAATTAGATTGACCCACGTGGCCTTCCATCGTTATGAGTAGGAACCGAATCCCGGTGTAGGTTGAGTTGGTCGAGTCCCTCGAGACTCACCTATATCGCGATTCGCTATCTTGCTTACGACATAGAGATGTCACCGGTGACCTGAGGACATGGTATGCTTGGTCGAGTCCCTCGAGGGTATATCATCAAATCAGACTCATCTTGTAACGAAGGTGTTGACTTAACCGAGCATCATGGTTGGTCGAGTCCCTCGAGGCCATGGTGATTCGGAGGCTGAACAGGACGGGAATCACAAGGAGTTGTGATCGGTAAGAGTTGCCTACCTTTTAGGCTTAGTGTGATTGGTCGAGTCCCTCGAGGTTACACTAAGACGCTGATTGGATCCTGATCCCCACTAGAAGTCTGCCGGAGACTTCCGTTTCACGTGCTGAGGGTGTCGCGTGACTCGTGAGTAAAATAGTGGGAGCATATTAAGATAGAAGTCCATATCTTGATAGTTTATTTCTTGCAAAATCTGCATGTTATACATTTCTGCTACATCTTTATTTTCAGAAAATGTCGCTTTCAAATCCCTTACGTGGCATACTTGATGTCAACCGCCTCACTGGTCCAAATTATACGGATTGGCTCCGTAACTTGAGAATTGTTCTCACAGCGGAGAAAATCGTGTACGTCCTTGATACAGTGATGCCTACGCCCGAAGAAGGGGCAAGCGAGGATGAGATCGCTCGCTACGTGAAGTACATTGATGACTCCACTCTTGCTCAGTGCTATATGTTGGGCTCTATGACTCCAGAGTTACAGAGACAACATGAAAAGATGGATGCCAGATCCATTCTCCTACATGTCCGTAAATTGTTTGAGGAACAGGGAAGGACTCAACGATATGAGATATCCAAGAGCCTTTTTCCGCGCTAGGATGACTGAGGGGACACCGGTTCAGAACCATGTCCTAAAGATGATTGAGTGGATAGAGAAACTCACAGGTCTAGGAATGGTCCTAGAGGATAACTTGTGTGTGGACATTGTGCTTCAGTCCCTACCAGATTCCTTTTCACAGTTCATAATGAATTTTAATATGAACAAGCTTGAGGTGACTCTCCCAGAGCTCCTCAATATGTTGAGGGAGGCAGAGAGTACTATTAAGAAAGAGAAGCCAGTTCTCTACACTGGTGAGACCAGAAAGAAAAGGAAAGCAGAAAGGTCCCTTAAGAAGGGAAAGGGCAAGGGCAAACAAGGTAAAGCAAAGGTTGCTAAGAAAGACCCAACAAAGGACAAAGGCCAGTGCTTCCACTATGGTAAAGATGGGCATTGGAAGAGAAACTGCAAAAAGTACCTTGCAGAAAGGGCGAAACAAAAGCTTGATGAAGCTTCAGGTACATTCATGATCAGTCTCCATTTGTCAGACTCTTATGATAACACATGGGTATTAGATACCGGTAGTGCTTATCATATATGCAATTCGTTGCAGGTTCTGGCAAGGCCTAGGAGACTAGAGAGAGGCGAGATGGACCTAAAGATGGGTAATGGAGCAAAAGTTGCTGTATTAGCTGTTGGCGAGGTCGCTCTACATCTGCCTAGTGGAGCTTTTATTGCATTAGATGCATGTTATTTTGTTCCTTCTATTATCAAAAACATTATTTCCATTTCATGTTTAACAGTTAGTGGATATAAATTTGTTTTTGAGAACAATGGTTGTTCGATATTATTAGATGATAAGATCATCACGAAAGGAACATTGCATAATGGTTTATTTATGTTAGACACCACTCCACATATCATGAATGTAAATGTGTCTAAGAGGAAACGAGATGAGGTGAACAATGCATACCTGTGGCATTGTAGGCTAGGTCACATCCATGGAAGAAGGATTCAAAAGTTGCTAAATGATGGATATTTAGATCCATTCGACTATGTGTCATATGCAACTTGTGAGCCTTGCATTCGTGGAAAACTGACCAACTCTCCATTTAGTGGAACTGGAGAGAGAGCCACTGAGTTGTTGGAACTCATACATAGTGATGTATGTGGACCCATGTCAACTCATGCCATTGGAGGTTACTCCTACTTCATTACATTTACTGATGATTTCTCAAGGTATGGATATGTGTACTTAATGAAGTACAAGTCCGAGGCCTTTGAGAAATTCAGAGAGTATAAGAATGAGGTGGAGAACCAGACTGGAAAGAGTATCAAAACTCTTCGATCAGATCGAGGAGGTGAGTACTTAAGTACAGAGTTTACTCACTTCCTCAAGGACCATGGGATATTATCCCAATGGACACCTCCTTATACACCTCAGCTCAATGGTGTCTCTGAAAGGAGAAATCGTACATTATTAGATATGGTACGGTCCATGATGAGTTTCGCTGACCTACCCATCTCATTCTGGGGATATGCCCTAGAAACCGCAGCTTACCTTCTGAACAGAGTTCCAACTAAGTCGGTAGTGTCTACACCATATGAGATATGGAAAGGGAAGAAGCCTGATCTTAAGGTTGTTAAGATTTGGGGCTGTTCTGCCCATGTTAAAAGACACAACCCCGATAAGTTAGAATCAAGGACAGAGCGATGCAAATTTGTGGGATACCCCAAGGAAACTTGTGGGTATTATTTCTATCATCTCGAGGACCAAAAGGTCTTTGTAGCTAAGAGAGCAGTGTTCCTTGAGAAGGAACACATTCTTGGCGGAGACAGTGGGAGAATGATAGAGTTGAGCGAAGTTAGGGAACCAAGCTCAAGCACCACTCTACAGCCCGAGTCTGTTCAGGTACCTAATACACAAGTATCAACTTTACGCAGGTCTGATAGAATATCCCATCCTCCTGAGAGATATGTGGGACATATTAGAGCAGAGGATGTAGAGGATATTGATCCTCAGACCTACGAGGAGGCTATTATGAGTATAGACTCCGGGAAGTGGAAAGAAGCCATGAATTCTGAGATGGATTCTATGTACTCCAATAAGGTTTGGAACCTAGTTGATGCACCCGAAGGTATTGTACCCATCGGTTGCAAGTGGATCTTTAAGAAAAAGATCGGAGTAGATGGAAAGGTAGAGACCTATAAAGCAAGGCTAGTGGCTAAGGGGTATCGTCAAAGGCAAGGTGTTGACTACGACGAAACTTTCTCACCCGTAGCAATGCTAAAATCCATCAGAATTCTATTGGCTATTGCAGCACACTATGATTATGAGATCTGGCAGATGGATGTGAAAACCGCATTCCTCAATGGGAACCTGGAGGAGGAGGTGTATATGATGCAACCTGAGGGATTCGTGTCCAAGAACTGCCCAGATAAGGTGTGTAGGTTGCTTAGATCCATTTATGGACTAAAGCAAGCTTCCCGAAGTTGGAACATAAGATTTGATGAGGCAATCAGATCTTATGACTTCGTTAAGAACGGAGATGAGCCTTGTGTATACAGAAAGGTAAGAGGGAGCGCTATTAGCTTTTTGGTGTTATATGTGGATGACATCCTCATCATTGGGAATGACATAGGAATGCTATCCACAGTAAAGGCTTGGTTATCTAGACACTTCTCCATGAAGGACTTAGGAGAAGCATCTTATATCTTGGGGATTAGAATCTATAGAGATAGATCCAAAAGGATGCTTGGCTTGTCCCAGTCCAGGTACATAGAAACTATTGTCAAAAGGTTTGGCATGGAAAATTCCAAGAGAGGTCTCATACCGATGAGACATGGGATATCGCTTTCTACGAGTATGTCCCCAAAGACTCTAGAAGAAAGGGCGAACATGGATATGATACCTTATGCCTCAGCAATAGGGTCTATCATGTATGCCATGCTATGTACTAGGCCTGATATAGCGCATGCTCTGAGTGTCACGAGCAGGTATCAGGCGGATCCAGACTTGGAGCACTAGAAAGCAGTAAAGTGTATCCTTAAGTACTTGAGAAGGACTAAGGATCTTTTACTAGTATATGGAGGTAATAGCCTTAAGGTTGAAGGCTTCACTGACTCAAGTTTTCAATCTGATGTCGATGATAGCAAGTCGAATTCAGGGTATGTGTACACCTTGAATAGAGGAGCAGTGTGCTAGAAGAGTTCCAAGCAAGATACCACTACTGACTCGACCACAGAGGCGGAGTACATTGCTGCATCGGATGCAGCAAAGGAGGGAGTCTGGGTGAAGAAGTTCATCACAGATTTGGGAGTCGATACAGATAGCGACAAGTCGACTTCCTTATATTGCGACAACTATGGGGTGATTACTCAAATAAGGGAACCCGGGTCTCATCAGAAGTGTTCTGAGGAGGTTCCAGCTTATCAGAGAGATCGTGACCCGAGGAGATGTAGCAGTGGAAAGAGTTCCATCCGAAGATAACATTGCAGATCCACTGACAAAGCCGTTGTCTCAGATTGTCTTTGAGCGTCACAGGGGTCTGATGGGGATCAGACACATAGGTGATTGGCTTTAGGTCAAGTGGGAGATTGCTAGTCATAGGTGCCCAGCAAGCCAATCACGTGAGTGATGGCACGTGTGACTTGATACAGAATCTTTTTGCTTATTATATTTTGGCGTATATCACTTTATAACTATTGCATAAATGCATATATATTGTGATGTCCTTGGATTTGTGCAATGGGAATCGGATCGTGATGAGATCACGATAATGAGATCGATTCACCTTTAAATACATATCCTAAATAATCCCGGTCATAGGTTACTCGAGAGGGACATCGTGATAACCGGATAGACTGGTGTGCTGTATACCCGTCCATATGATGGATGCAGCTGGTCTCATAGCTGCTCGTGTAGGGACACTAGGGATACAGTACAGGTGCTCATTGGAGAATGAGTTCACTGATTGATCCGCTTACGGAATGCTGGATGGTTGATGATGCCTTATTGTCAGACAGCGATTCCATAGTCCTAGTGGTGTATCTGGTCCTTAGACTTGAGACACCAAGGATGTCCTGTTTGAGTGCTCCACTCTTTGATACCAGACTTATAGGTTTGACTGTTCTCAGATCTAGTACAGCTGGTCATTGGGAGTGGTAGTCGACCTTACGAGGACTATTGAGTGTCGACAGAGGATCATCCACTCTCGGCGTCATGAGAGGAATATCCTATGTGTTCTTGCTCAGACAAATCCCTGGCCAGGGTCATTCGGGTTGAGAGAGAAAGAGTTCTCCGGGAGAATCCGATTAGAGCAAGACTCGAGTAGAAACCGTATGGGTCTGACAGCACCATGCTCGATATACGGTCTCTGGGATATTAGATGGATGAGAGACTATAGGTACATGGTAACTGAGGACAGACAGGTCCAATGGATTGGATTCCCCTGTATCGTCTGGGGACTACGGCGTAGTGGCCTAGTACTTCCGTAGTCGATGAGTCGAGTGAATTATTACAGAGATAATAATTCACTAAGTTAGAAGGAGTTCTGACAGGTATGACTCACGGCCAGCTCGATATTGGGCCTAGAGGGTCACACACATATGGTAGGCATTGCGATGACTAGAGGTTCGGATATGAGATATCCGACGGAGCCCTTGTCTTATTGGATGCAGATCCAATACCCACTAGGAAAAGGACCCATTAGGGTTTTGACACGGGATCTCTATAAATAGGAGGGATTCACAGCCTCATAGGCTAGAGTCTTTGCTTGCCCTTCCTATTCTCCTCTCCCTCTCCACCTCAGAGTAGGCCTGGAGTTTTGAGGAGCGTCGTCGCAACCCTACTGTGTGGATCACCGCTAGAGAGGAGGACGCTTGACCTCCTTCACCCTCTCCTAAGGATCTGCAAGGAAACAGGGATATACGATCTCCCTAGGTAACACAATCTCTATACGCAGTTTTGTGTTTTTGCGGATTTTTTCGCACCAATCTTCGCACGACGACGAACATCTTTTTGGGAATCGGGGATTTTTGTTTTCTTGTTCTTCCGCTGCGCATATGATGTCGCCCCCAATGATTTCCCAACACCACGTTCATGGCATACTTGGTGCATCTCAGTAATATTTCTCCACCATATGCCTAGTCTAATTAGCATTTGGTGAAGGTACTTGGAGATGGAAATATTTGAAGTACTTGATATATCTGGATCAAATGAAGTGATTTCACATTTTCTTTTAATGTTTTTGACTCATTAGTGAAAATAAGTATCCTGTTCACTAATTATGGTGTCAATTGGGTGATGGTAGCAGGAGTTATGCACTATGAAGAACCCAACAACGAGGCTAATGTACACTTGTCCTGCTGTCTGTAATTCAGAAAGAATCTTAGAAAATTGATGCATACTTTACTAATAGACAATCCTTTCTAATCGCCATCCTGAGGTGATAAGCAAGTGAGGCAGGAGATTATTTTGTTTGCTAACCCACAAGATAGTTGGATGTCATTTTCAATCTATAAGCATGCCTTACTGTTCGTTTAATAGGAAGACTGACAGTGTTAATATTTTAGTTAATGTACTTTTTGCAAATGCTCTGCAGGAAACAACGCTTTATGTGACGCTTGAACCTTGTCCCATGTGTGCTGGAGCAATCCTCCAGGCTAGAATTGATACTGTAGTATGGGGAGCTCCCAACAAGCTACTAGGAGCTGATGGCAGCTGGGTGAGGTACTTGTCGGAATAATTACCCAATAGTTCTCTATATACCATTGTGATAGCTTCTCATCTATATGCTTGAAATCTAGTTGAACCTACACTCTCCTATTACATCATACTTTACCGATTTTTACAGTACATGTTAGAATATTTACCTAATATTTTGTCTTTTGTACTTGAAAATGATTAAGTCCAGAACATCGTGCTTTACTTTCTCATTGAATGACACAAACAGTGTGTGAATCGTTGATTCTGCTCCACGTACAACCTAAGATTCAATCACGATATTGGTTTTTTACTTCTATCGGCACCAAGATAAGCTGGTTTGACTAGTTATTCCTTTGGCATTAGTAACTTGTTCAATTCAATGTTTGTCTTGCTATAATAAAGAGACTTTTGCCAGTATACCCTTCTAAACTTTTAGGTTTTACCAGATACCTTGTAAAAGTGTGGATTGTCTGTATGCACCTGTAAACACTAAAAACACTTCAAGCTGCTGCTCATTGTCAGCTTCCATCTTCTGGTTGGGAGGGTAAAAAACAAAATATCCCTAATAAATTCTATTTTTAGGTGGAAAACTACTTTTTTACATTGGTCTCTGAGTCCCACCGAGTCCAAGTGAGATGGAGCAGAGCAAGAAATGTGTCAATTCCACCCATTAACAGAATCGAGGGAGGTGGCATAAGTCTCTTTGCCTTCCAGAAGTGATTGTCCTAATGGCTATTTGATGGAGGCTGACATGGATAGACAACTTTTTGGGGTTTTGAATGTTTACAGGAGTATATGGGCATGTCTAGATTTTGAAGTGGGTATTGGGGCAGATGTGGAAATATAAAAGGGTACACCAGCAAAAATCCCATAATAAAATAGTTGAACCCACAGGTACATGTTGTGTGTGTATTCTGCTTCATGTTCTTAAAAGGTTGTCATGGCCCGATGTTGGTTTCTGCATGGTCTGATGCAGATGAAAAACCCAACATGGAACCAAGCACTGTACTAAGGAATCAAGGTTCTAATCACAGATAAGATACTGATAAGAAGTCAGGTTTTTTTGGCTTTTGAATTAGATATGAAAAGAAAGTCTTGCCATTCTGAGGCTGAATACTTTGGAATGAGGACCTAAGTAGTATCCATCCAATCGAAATCCAGACCCAGAAATGAGTGAAAGTGTAGCTTGATATGTAGGATATACAGACAGAAGAGGTCCAGAGCTCAGTTGTGGGTTCATGCTTAGAGTTCTGTTTACAGACCACACAAATGATTTTACCTCTGTTTTATTGCATCTAAATCTAACTATGCAATCGATTGATTCCACTTCATCAGATTATTCATGCTTTTCTTACCATATCCACTGTTTGTGAATTGGGCCCCTGCATACTTGGTTTTCCTGATGAGTAGGTGTTCCATGCATCCCAAGTAAGATTGGCCGTCGCTTGGTCTCTTTATGTCGAAATCATGTAAGCTGTTGTTTGCAATGCTTCCATGCGGTTATCTCTAGTAATTGAGTTGTGTGGAATTCATGAAGAGAATTTACAAGCCCAACATATGAAGATTCACGGTTGTCCTTGTTGTCTTTGGCTTGTTTTAGATTGGGCATGTATAAATTTTCTGATTCATCAAGAAGACTTTCTCATAATGATCAGGGTTTGCTAAATATTTCTTGTGCAGGCTATTTCCTGGTGATAATGGAGGAAGCAATAGCTCTGAGCCATCAAACCAAAAGGCAGGTCCTGTTCACCCCTTCCACCCAGATATAAGAATAAGGCGTGGGGTCCTAACGACCGAGTGCTCAGAAGTCCTGCAACAGTTCTTCCAACTCAGAAGGAAGAAGAAAAAGAAGCAAGACTCACCTCCACAATCATGTCTGCCAGTACCAAACCGGCGGCCAATGAAGTTGTTTGCCAAGATGCATAACATCTTCTCCATAATGTTTCGCTTGTAGCATATTTCTTATTGACAAGTCTTTTGTGTTTGTACAATATACTTCCGCAGAAGAGAGAGAGCTTGGATGCATATGAAATGGTTTTTCTTGTCGAGAAGTCTGTTGTGTTTGTACAATATACACCTGCAGAAAGAGAGCTTTGTTTCGATGCTCTCCTCGGGTTATCTCAGCTTGGTGACCGAAAACTTGTATCTCATGCATGCATTTGTAAAAATGTAATCTGTACTCCACTTGTTTAGTAATACAACACTGGTGAATGAGTTCGGATGCCAATTAGGTTCAGCAGAGGGTAATCCATTTGATCAATGGACATCGATAGCACGTCATGATTGAATTGTAAATATGACAATAATAGGCGAATGGACAAAATCTTCAACAGAAACAAGGAGCTGCAGAACTGATCAATATTAAGAATAAGCTTTCAGCACAGAGACTATAATTGATGGCTTCAACAATGACCAGCTTAATCACTTGGAGAAAAAGAACCAAGTCACTCATCGAATCAGGTTGGATTTTAGGCGATCCTCCACTTATGCTCAAACGCGCTGCAAACCCTGTTTAAGCAGCATGCCGCACTCACAGGGCAAAATACAAGGGAGTCAGCGGGCTCGATCGTCATGCAAAATAAAGTTTCTCTGTCATACAGTAATCAGATCTTTCGGAGTCACTTTTACAAACAAAAGCTATATATAATCATAAAATACACAATCACTTGGAATTTCCTCATCTCTCCTAAAGAAAACCAATGGTCCAAAACAAAAGAGCTCCCTTCTCTGTTTTCACAGACAGCCTGCAGCCTACCAGCCTTAGCTTAGGGGGCTCTCAAATATCGCGAGATATTTGACATTTTAGTCATTAAGTTAATGAAGACATAAAACTTCTAACGGAAGATAGGAGCAAAGTCATACACATATATTTTTAATGTAGATTTTGAGTACTCAAACACATTATGTATAATACAATAACGTTACCTTCACTTTTGAGTACGTCTCTCTCCTTTATTGATCCTCCATCCGTTGATCTTTATCTTGATTGCCACACACGCTTTGTCATATAATCGATCAATCATTCGAAAATAAAACATCCTCCAATCTTCCTTAAATAGCATGATGATAAACACGCACCACTGTCCAACCAAATAACCGAGTGTGATGCCAAAGTAAAATGAAAAGGCATGAAATCCTTCTTCCTCCTCCTCGTATGTCGCATTGATATTTGTCTTCTCGAGGCAACTCTTGCTAACCGGAGGGCCACAAAGATTCGCATTACCGATGTAACTGGATGCTGCAAGTGTTTGAAGTTGATAACCCGATGGAATGGCTCCTGATAGATTGTTATAAGACAGATTCAAGTCACTCAGATAATTCAGGCCTGATAAGCTTTGAGGAATGGATCCGGACAAGTCATTGAATGATAAGTCAAGAGTTTCCAGTGATTTCATTCCGCCAATAGTACTCGGAATCATACCTCCAATGCTATTTCTTGATAGATTTAAAGTTTGAAGTGCGTAAAGGTACCCGATCTCTGTGGGGATTGCTCCGGTCAGAGAATTTTTTGAAAGGTCAATGCTCTTCACGAGATGGAGAATAGACGAAAAGTTTCGTTCATGTCCCTTTATAATTAGAGCTATGCTTTCGCTGGCTACGAAAGAGGACAACTCGAAGTTTGGGTCAGACGTAATCGTGGAAGACATCGACTTTGATATGGAAATTATGGCGCTGAAATTGCCGAAGGAGCGTGGTATGATCCCTGATAGCTTGTTATCGGCAAAGTCAATGATCTGAAGATTACTTAGTTGACCAAGCTGTGGCGGAATGTTGCCTGACAACATATTCGAGCGTAGCGAAAGTACCTCCAGATATCGAAAGTTTTGTCCGATCCATGCCGGTATGTTGCCCCAAAAATGGTTGCGACCGAGATCGATGACAGCTAACTGGCTACAGTTTTGCAACGATGGTGGAAGATATCCATGGAGGCTGTTGTTGTTCAGGTGCAAGAACTCGAGATTGGTCAAGTTTCCGATGGAGTTGGGAATCTTTCCACCGAGCTTATTATTCGCCAGATTGATAAACAAAAGTTCATTTGCCTCTTGCCAACACCGAGGTATTTCTCCTGATATTTGATTGTTCGACAGATCGAGGGCAAAGAGTTGCTGCAAAGTGCAGACGTAGGATGGTATGCTCCCGTTAATATGATTGTTTGAGAAGAACAAGTATTCCGACACCGGTGCAAAGGTCGATGGTAGCGGTCCTGAGAGAGCGTTGCTTGATAGATCCAGTGCTTGTAGGAGTGGTGGCGAAACAGGGATGAGACCTTGGAACAGATTAGAGCTCAAATTTAGGAACATCAAGTTGGTTAGACTCTCCAAGGATGCCGGCAGAGTGCCGGAAATCTTGTTTTGGGACAGATTTATGACCATAATGGACGAGGAAGAAGAATTCCAGAACCAGTCAGGCAAAGTGTCCTCGATACTCGTGTTCGACAAATTCAAATCCACGATGGATCCCTGTGAACGCAGCCATCCGGGAAACGAAGGGCCCAGCTTACAGGAATCCAGACCGATTGTCTCGATCTGAAAAGGTGGAATCCAGTCATGGCCTATTGCGATGTCCAAGGAGTTCCTGTACAAGTATAAGACATCTAGCTTGGCAAGGTTGGCGAGATGGAGTTCGGACATGGTACCTTTCAGGGAATTGAGGGAGAGATCAAGAGAGGTTAGGTTGGAAAGCTTGCCGATCTCAGGTGGTACGGATCCAGAGAGAGAATTATGACCCAAGTCGAGCGTTGTTAGAGCAGTCAAATTACCAATCTCGGCAGGTATGGGACCAGTGAGTCGATTGCCACTGAGGTGCAACTCCTTGAGACGAGTCAAACTCCCAATCGCAGCAGGGATGCGGCCAGTGAGTGAGCAGCTGATCAGATATACCTGTGAGAGACTAGTCCGATTCCCTGCTTCCACTTGCATGGGACCTCTGAAGGAATTAAAGCTGAGGTCGATGCTTGTTAGACTCCTCGAACTCCAAATCTCCGCGGGGAGAGGACCAGAGAGTGAATTAGCGCTGAGGTCAAGCTGCGTCAGACGAGTCAATCTCCCGATCCCAGCAGGTAGCTCGCCATGCAACTTTGAATCGCCAAGAACAAGATAGGACAGGTTGCGGAGTTCTAGAAGCCAGTTGGGGAAGGTAGAGTTGAAGAGGTTGCCACAGAGATCGAGAATGGTCAACGTCGTGAGGTTGACATGGGAAAGAGAAGAGGGGAGGTCGGTGAGGCCACAGTATGGTAAATGCAGCTTCGCCAGTGAGGACAACATGTTCATTGAGTGAAGCCAATCGTGGGAGGTCATGGAAAGGTTCACACCGCTCATGTCGAGGTATCTCAAGGAAGAGAGACGCGAGAGCCAGTGCAGGCGATCGCTCGATAAGCCATACGAATGGAGATCGAGCGAGCGGAGGCTGGACAGGTTGCCCAGCTGGGGCGGAATGGCTCCGCTGAAGTTGGACCAGGAGAGGTCGAGATACGTGAGCTTGGGGAAAGAGCCCAGGAAGGTGGGGATCGGTGACCCCCCGAAGTCATTGTGATTGAGATCCAAGCGATCCAAATGCGTTAAAGAGAGCAAGGACGGACTGATCTCACCCCGCAGAGCCGCCTGATTCGACTCGAAAGTAATGTCCGCCGAATTCTGGAGGTTGAGCTCCACGACGCGGCCAGTGGTGTCGTCGCACACCACGCCGTTCCATCTGCAGCAGTCTACTCGGCGACGCCACGAGGACAGGCGGTGGGACGGATCGACGATGCGGGCTCTGAAGGTGAGGAGGGCGTCCCTCTCCACCTCAGTGCACCCCTTTGCCGACGCCGTGGTTGTGAGCACGAAGAGCAGAATGCTGGTGAGCCAGAGACGCGTGCTTCTCCTGGGATTGGCCATCTTTGATTGGTGAATGGCTACTTCTTTTATGGAGAAATCGCAGACGATGGAGGGCATGTATATATATTACACAGGAGGCGTCCGGTTGGCCAAAGGTCACACCTCGCATGCGAACAGCCACTGGGTCTGCATCCTGCATCTCATCCGTCCATCAGAGTGTGAGATGACATGAAGGGAAAGGTGAGACGTAGGATTGCAATGACCCGTTCGGATTAGAGAGTCCCGTTGGGTGTGGAAGATGGCCGATGTGACCTGAGAAGCTTTAAGTTCACGGGCGTAAGGGACGGGCGATGCTCCAGTAAATGTGGGGTGTCCCATCCGAAGACTAAGAGATATTTATCCTATCGCCACTTGGAATTTGTCCAACCTAAATGATTTTAGTTTGTCGATGAGTGAGCCATTCGCAATGCGGTGGTATCTTTCATGCTTACCTAATAAGTGACGCGAGATGATAAATAAAAATGTAACATAAAAAATAAATAAAAATGAAAATAAGAGAAACCAGCGATGTTATTTATGAGTTCTTCGTACCCAACACAAATAATTCAACGAGGGTGGAAATAAATGTTACTAATTACGTTTTATCGATAAGGACTTTTCAAAAACCTATGGGACGTATGTAAACGAATGCAATTATATCTATTTGTGTTACATAAATAATTTTAGAAATCAACTTTCCTCTATGAGCTTCCAGATCATAAATTTATAATAAAATAAAATTTAATTTTACTTATTTTCTAAATGAGAGATCCTCAAACTATAAATAGCCAATGGCATTATAGACTTTGAAATGTCCAAATAATTTTTTTGAAAAAACATTTGCTTTTGGATGGTCCCATCCTAAATATCTCTTTTGGTTGTTAATTATTTTTTATTTTTCTTTCTTTCCACAGTGATATTCTTGTTCATTATCATCTCATTTTTTAGTGGACATTGTCAAGTCCTAGATGTTTTCTCGCATTCAGGAGATTCGATCTTCCATAACAAGCTTAATTGTTTCTTCGCTCCTATTATTCATATCATCATGATCTTCGACGCTGCTTACCTCAAAGGCTCCCTATGCTCTTCATCCTTCATCACTCATGTAAAATCTATAGCTTTTCACTTTCTTTCCATCCTACCTCATCATTTTTTATTTATCGTGGTCATATCTTTCACTTTTCTCACATTCCACATCTATTGCTTTAACTCCATCATTATTTCAACCTCTTCATCTTTGTCCGTCAAACCAACCCCCCCTTGAATTATACTTGCATCTAGCTTATCTATCATCCACGAAAATCATGATGAAGACATAATTAAATTTATTGTCAAAGATTAAGTAATCATAAAAGCGAGACAACTTTAAGATAATCGACAATGCTCATATGATGAAGGAAGTGACGATGACCAAGAGGACCATATCTCATAT